>NW_027521824.1:440000-466420 GCF_052094955.1 Ictidomys tridecemlineatus | reverse complement strand
TCTCTAGGTTAGAGGACCACCAGAAGTGCTCTTAGAGAAGACTAAATAGCATGAAGATGTAAATTCCACTGGGTGCCCGGGTGCACTCCTGTAATCCCCGTGCCTCGGGAGGCTGAGGCAGGAGGATGGCAAGTTCAAAGCCAGCTCCAGCAACTTAGTAAGGTCCTGTCTCAAAAATAAAAAGGACTAAGGATGTGGCTCAATGGTTAAGACCCCCCCCTCCCCGTTCCATTCCTGGAGCCCCCTCCCCACAAAAAAAGAAAGTGCTTTAAATACACAAAGAGCCCAGGGAGAGAAAGAGGCTTTCCTGGTCCATTTCCTCCTCCCTGTTCTGGAGGCTGGAGGTGCAAGATCAAGGTGCGGGAGATCTGGAGTCTGGCGAGGGCTGCTTGCTGCTTCTGAAGTGTCCCTTGTCCCTCTGCTCTTTGTGGGTAGGAACCTGTGTCCTCACATAGCAGAAGGGATGGAAGGCTGGTTCCACATGCTAGAGAGGGCAGCAGGAGGCAGTGGTCCCCAGCCTCTGTCACGGCGGCCTCGGGGCCTTAGCATCACCTTGCCAGTGAAGTTTTAGCACATGGGTTCTGGAAGGAAACATCCGTTCAAACCACAAAAATCCTTAAAGGAAGCTGCTATGAAACAAGATTAAGCAAATGTGAAAAGTTACTAAATTTTTTTAAAAAGAGAGTGAGAGAGAGAGAGGGAGAGAGAGGGAGAGAGAATTTTTAATATTTATTTTTTAGTTCTCAGCAGACACAATATCTTTATTTCATTTTATGTGGTGCTGAGGATCGAACTGGGCCGCATGCATGCCAGGTGAGCATGCTTGAGCCCCATCCCCAGCCCAAAAAAAGTTACTAAATTTGTTTTAAAATTTTCAGTAGTGGAAGGATGTAGCTGAAGAGAGAAATAGTCAAGTGGAAAGAAATCTGAGAACTCATCAGCATGGAACCCAGGGAGACAGAGGAGTGGAGGGAGAGAAGGCCAAGGTCAGGTGTGCGTCCACAGGAGATCTAGGGGAGAGCAGAGGAGGATGGGGAGGAGGAGTGGGCAGCATGCGTAGCCATGTGCCTGGGGCGTTCCCAGGACTGAAGGGCTCAAGAGCATCCTCCAGGACACAAAGCAAACCCTCGTGAAGAAGGAGCAGAGGGAAGGCAGGGTGGGGGGATAAACGGAAGGACAGGAGAGGAGGTGTGGCCGCGGGCAGCATGGCCATCCCCACCGCAGGCCAGGTGCCAGGGCGCCACGGAGGAGACCCTGTCCTGACGTTGGCTGACACTGGTCTGAGGACAGACGGGGAACTGAACAGAAAGAGGGAGACAAAGTGAAATTCAGTAGATGTCCCCAGGCAGTGAGGACTGGGAGCATTGGTCAAAAACAGTCTCCGCATTGTCATTTAGAAAACCCCACTGTCCACTGGATCAGTGATGTTGAAGAATCAATTTAGAAATGACAATAGTACGAAACGTAGTGACAGGGATTGAAATTGGAAATGTGACAGTAAGCCGTGGTAAGCAGGGAGCCTTTTAAACGTGGACGTCCCCCTGGGGGTCAGGTGCAGAGTGACCTGCAGAGGAGGGTTCAGAGAGAGCACCTTTGGAGAGTGATTGGAAGGATATTTAAAATGGCCAAGTGCCTGCCTGTGGCGGGCATGCATCTGACTCAGACTCAGGCAATCGCGAGGAAGGGCGACCATGGTCTGTGCACGGAGAAGCTCGTCACCACCTCGTTTATAACCACGGAATCTGAAAATGACCACAGCGTCCATCACAGAGAGATGTCTTCAAATAAATACCAGGAACTGAGTGATGAAATCTTAAACCCTCGTGTAAACTATTTGCCAAGGGTTTAGTAATAGTAGAAAACAGAGGGGAGGGGAGGTGGCGTCACCGTGTGACTGTGTGGGGGACATCAGCAGGGGGTAGGCCCTGTGGTGTGGGGGTCACCTGTGGGGGGTCTGGGGGACCCCCACTGGGCCTGCAACTTCTCTCATCTTTTCCAGTCTCCTAGGGGACACATGGCTGCTCCGTCAGCACACAATCCTGAGCGGCGGTGGAACAATCTAGAACACCCAGCAGGGCGAGAAGCCCAGGGTCTAAGGCCCGCGGTAGGCGACGCCATGGACCCTGCTCCCTGGTTGTCAGGAACATGTCCGAGGCGAGAGGGGCCGGGCGCTCAGCGTGTGCCCTGGAGCAGGAACTGCCGCCACCTTCTCTCCAGCACCGAGTGCCCAGAGACCATTAGTACAAAGTAAATACTCTCCGCAGGAAGATGGACGGAGGCCGAGCTTCTCAGGTGGCTGAGAGCAACACAAGGCTGCACCCTGGGCCTGCACGGCCGAGATGAAAGGGGCCAGGGCGCGTCCCTGCGAGCTCCCGGCAGCCATTAGACCTCCACATTTATTTACGGAGCTAATTTTGTGAGCATTGCTCTTATTTCCGTCCGTAGATAAAAAGCAGCGATAATGGCTTGGCACTGGACGGATGCCTGGGGAGCCCCGTGCGGGGGCCACTTTAAAGCCCAGCATTCCCGGGGGACGGCTCTGAATGAGGGTGGAGGATTCCACCCACCACCGCCGTCCTGGCCATCCGTGCAGGGGTGTCTACAGGATCTCCACCAGCTGTGGGGCGAGCTCTCCCCCCCAGTCCCAAGCCCTGTGGCACCGGCAGCCCCTCAGGGCCAGCTCCACACGTCCTAGTGTTTCCTTCCAACCTTCGCAGACCACGTTATGTGACAAGGCCCCGCCTCGGTGCCCTCAGAGCGTCCCAGGGTTCACCCACGCCCCCTGCCACAGACAGGCTGCCTGCACCCTTGGGGGTCGACCGGGAACTCGGGAATCGGTCACAACGTCTGCTCCCTGCCTTGGGACCTCCCATGATTACCTGAGACCAAAATCAAAAGCGAAAGCTCACGCTCACGGTGGAGAAGGAGTGGGTGCAACAGGCGACGGTGGATCAAGGTATTTTTGACCTGATCAAAAACAGGATGGGCTATCTGTCCTCCTCAGAAGTGACTGCTGCCTCCAAAACCTGGAATTAAAGGCCAGAGCAGGGCCTGGGGCCAACTCTAGTCCCAGCAACCCAGGAGGCTGAGGCAGGAGGATCCCAAGTTTGAGGCTAGCCTGAGCAATTTAGTGAGACCCTGCCTCAAAATAAAAAATGAAAAAAATAAAGCTGAGGATGCAGCTCTGTGGTGGGGCCGCCCTGGGTTCAATTCCCAGCATTCAAAATAAATTTAAAAAAAAACAGAGCAAGAGAGGAGTTACCTGTTTAGAGATCTAAAGTCAACTCTGTTATTTCAAGAATTTAGGAGAGTATTTTCCCAACTCCAAGGCGGCCATCAGCTTCCTCTAGGAGCTTCTGGGGTCTTGACCGTTCAGTTTCAGGTACTCAGAGAAATGTGAGTGACGGGTCAGTTCAAAGTGCCGTATCCATCAGCTGGGGACTCGTGATGCTAAGGACCACTGTCTTGCACAGGGACAAACTAGCCGTTCCCTGCTACCCCTGCCAGGGTGTCGGGCCAGAGCCAACAGCTTGAGAAAGTCCCAGGGACCGCGAAGCCCACCTGTGTGAGCTGTGGCGGGCCATGAACTCAAAACGGACAGGCTTCCCACAGGGCCGACCTGCTGTGAGACGCCTGAGAGACAAGACGGCAAAGAAGGAAACGTTCAGTTCCGATGTTCAGACACACGGGTCAGTCTGGGTGACCAGAGGACAGTGGGTCTTGGGTTGGTGTGTCTTCACCCCCACCCAGGAGAGCCTTTGCCTTCGCTCTCCTTCAGCTCTGCACGTGGGTCACGTCTCAGCGCTGGCCGACCATCCTGTGGCGACTACGGTCACAAGCACGACCTCATCCACGGAGCTGAGCCACCCATGGGGCTGAGCCACCCACAGGGCTGAGCCACCCACGGAGCTGAGCCACCCACGGAGCTGAAGCCATCCACGGGGCTGAGCCATCCACGGAGCTGAGTCACCCACGGAGCTGAGCCATCCACGGGGCTGAGCCATCCACGGGGCTGAGCCATCCACGGAGCTGAGCCACCCACGAAGCTGAAGCCATCCACGGAGCTGAAGCCATCCACGGAGCTGAGCCATCCACGGGGCTGAGCCATCCACGGGGCTGAGCCATCCACGGAGCTGAGTCACCCACGGGGCTGAGCCACCCACGGAGCTGAGCCACCCACAGAGCTGAAGCCATCCACGGGGCTGAGCCATCTACGGAGCTGAGTCACCCACGGAGCTGAGCCATCCACGGGGCTGAGCCATCCACGGGGCTGAGCCATCCACGGAGCTGAGCCACCCATGGAGCTGAGTCACCCACGGAGCTGAGCCATCCACGGAGCTGAGCCACCCACGGAGCTGAGCCATCCACGGGGCTGAGCCATCCACGGGGCTGAGCCACCCACGGAGCTGAAGCCATCCACGGGGCTGAGCCATCCACGGAGCTGAGTCACCCACGGAGCTGAAGCCATCCACGGGGCTGAGCCATCCACGGAGCTGAGCCATCCACGGAGCTGAAGCCATCCACGGGGCTGAGCCATCCACGGGGCTGAGCCATCCACGGAGCTGAGCCACCCACGGAGCTGAGCCATCCACGGGGCTGAGCCATCCACGGGGCTGAGCCACCCACGGAGCTGAAGCCATCCACGGGGCTGAGCCATCCACGGAGCTGAGCCACCCACGGAGCTGAAGCCATCCACGGGGCTGAGCCATCCACGGAGCTGAGCCACCCACGGAGCTGAAGCCATCCACGGAGCTGAGTCACCCATGGAACTGAAGCCACCCACGGGGCTGAGCCATCCACGGGGCTGAGCCATCCACGGGGCTGAGCCATCCACGGGGCTGAGCCACCCACGGAGCTGAAGCCATCCACGGGGCTGAGCCATCCACGGAGCTGAGTCACCCACGGAGCTGAGCCACCCACGGGGCTGAGCCATCCACGGGGCTGAGCCATCCACGGAGCTGAGCCACCCACGGAGCTGAGTCACCCACGGAGCTGAGCCATCCACGGAGCTGAGCCATCCACGGAGCTGAGCCATCCACGGGGCTGAGCCATCCACGGGGCTGAGCCACCCACGGAGCTGAAGCCATCCACGGGGCTGAGCCATCCACGGAGCTGAGTCACCCACGGAGCTGAAGCCATCCACGGGGCTGAGCCATCCACGGAGCTGAGTCACCCACGGAGCTGAGCCACCCACGGAGCTGAAGCCATCCACGGAGCTGAGTCACCCATGGAACTGAAGCCACCCACGGGGCTGAGCCACCCACGGAGCTGAGCCACCCACGGAGCTGAGCCACCCACGGAGCTGAAGCCATCCACGGGGCTGAGCCATCCACGGAGCTGAGTCACCCACGGAGCTGAGCCACCCACGGAGCTGAAGCCATCCACGGAGCTGAGTCACCCATGGAAATGAAGCCACCCACGGGGCTGAGCCACCCACGGAGCTGAGCCACCCACGGAGCTGAGCCACCCACGGGGCTGAGCCATCCACGGGGCTGAGCCATCCACGGGGCTGAAGCCATCCACGGAGCTGAGCCATCCACGGGGCTGAGCCATCCACGGAGCTGAAGCCATCTGAAGCCACTAGACGCCATGGTGGTGAATGTCCTGCGGTCCTCAGGGAGGAGGAGGAGCTGCCTTTGAGCACCTGTCGCCAGTCCTGGGAGATGCAGGTGCGCCCTGGCTTACCGCGTCAGTCCCGGGATGTGGAATCCCACAGCCCCCGAGCTCCACACCCACCCTTTGAACCTAACCCCAGGGGTCCTGGACCCAGTAGGCTTTCCCGGAGGCTGGGCCATCGCTAGCAGCGGGTGGCGTTGGTGAGACCTGACATCTAAACCTGCGCAGGGCTGAGGCCTTTCTGGAGCCCTGTGGAATTTACATCTTCATGCTATTTAGTCTTCTCTAAGAGCACTTCTGGTGGTCCTCTAACCTAGAGACAAGAGTCATAGATTATGAGTCTCATGTGCCCCTCTGTCATCTCTTCTTTTTTTAATTTTTATTTTTTTGATTCTGGGGAAAGAACCTAGGAGTGCTGTACCTCTGAGCTATATCCCCAGACCTGTCCATTTGTAATTTTGAGACAGGGTCTTTCTAAGTTCACCTTGAGTTGGCAGATTTGTCACCTGTAGAGGACACTGATCCTTCCCAGGGCTGTCCAATGCCATGGACACCACAGTAAATATGCTGACGGGCAGTTGAGTATTTGGAATTACTACTAAGGATGTCCACATTAAACAGACCGTTGGCCACTGAAAAGACAAATGAATATAAATTGCAAATTCCGACTCCCTGTTAGGAACCGCTCCCTGGAATGCTTCCCCAGAGCCCATGTCCCCAAGGCTGCCACCTCATTGATGCACCGTGATGACCAGTTCCCAAACCTCTGACCACAGCTTTGTTCTTACTAGACTGTAAATCTGTGTGTGTGTCTCTGTGTGTGTGTCTGTGAGTGTGTGTGTCTGTGTGTGTTTGTGTGTATCTGTGTGTCTGGGTGTAAGTGTGTGTGTGTCTGTGTGTAAGTTTGTGTGTGTCTGTGTGTAAGTGTGTGTGTGTCTGTGTGTCTCTGTGTGTGTGTCTATGTGTGTGTATGTCTGTATGTGTGTCTGTGTGTCTGTGTGTCTGTGTGTGTGTGTCTATGTGTGTGTGTCTGTGTGTCTGTATGTGTCTGTGTGTCTGTGTGTCTGTGTGTGTGTCTGTTTGTGTCTGTGTATGTGTGTCTGTGTGTCTGTGTGTCTGTAAGTGTATAAGTGTGTGTGTGTCTGTGTGTAAGTGTGTGTGTCTGTGTGTGTGTCTGTTTGTCTGTAAGTGTATAAGTGTGTGTGTGTCTGTGTGTAAGTGTGTGTG
Organism: Ictidomys tridecemlineatus; assembly: GCF_052094955.1. Classification (NCBI taxonomy): domain Eukaryota; kingdom Metazoa; phylum Chordata; class Mammalia; order Rodentia; family Sciuridae; genus Ictidomys; species Ictidomys tridecemlineatus. Next base: position 459,577 of record NW_027521824.1, on the reverse strand, counting down.
TCTGTGTGTCTGTGTGTCTGTAAGTGTATAAGTGTGTGTGTGTCTATGTCTGTGTGTCTGTGTGTCTATGTGTGTGTGTCTGTGTGTCTGTGTGTCTGTAAGTGTATAAGTGTGTGTGTGTCTATGTCTGTGTGTCTGTGTGTCTATGTGTGTGTGTCTGTGTGTCTGTGTGTCTATGTGTGTGTCCGTGTGTCTGTGTGTGTCTGTGTGTCTGTGTGTCTGTAAGTGTATAAGTGTGTGTGTGTCTATGTCTGTGTGTCTGTGTGTCTATGTGTGTGTGTCTGTGTGTCTGTGTGTCTATGTATGTGTGTCCGTGTGTCTGTGTGTGTCCGTGTGTCTGTGTGTCTGTGTGTGTGTCTATGTGTGTGTGTCTGTGTGTCTGTGTGTGTCTGTGTGTCTATGTGTGTGTGTCTATGTGTGTGTGTCCGTGTGTCTGTGTGTGTCCGTGTGTCTGTGTGTGTGTCTATGTGTGTGTGTCTGTGTGTCTGTGTGTGTCTGTGTGTCTATGTGTGTGTGTCTGTGTGTCTGTGTGTGTCTGTGTGTCTATGTGTGTGTGTCTATGTGTGTGTGTCCGTGTGTCTGTGTGTGTCTGTGTGTCTGTGTGTCTGTGTGTGTGTCTATGTGTGTGTGTCTGTGTGTCTGTGTGTCTATGTGTGTGTGTCTATGTGTGTGTGTCCGTGTGTCTGTGTGTCTGTGTGTGTCTATGTGTGTGTGTCTGTGTGTCTGTGTGTGTTTGTGTGTCTATGTGTATGTGTTTGTATGTGTGTGTCTGTGTGTCTGTGTGTGTCTGTGTGTATGTGTGTGTCTATGTGTATGTGTGTGTCTGTGTGTGTCTGTGTGTCTATGTGTGTGTGTGTCTATGTGTGTGTGTCTATGTGTGTGTGTCTATGTGTATGTGTCTGTGTGTCTGTGTGTGTGTGTCTATGTGTGTGTGTCTGTGTGTCTGTGTGTGTCTGTCTGTGTGTGTGTCTGTGTGTGTCTGTGTGTCTATGTGTGTGTCTGTGTGTGTCTGTGTGTGTCTGTGTGTCTATGTGTGTGTGTGTCTATGTGTGTGTGTCTATGTGTGTGTCTATGTGTATGTTTCTGTGTGTTTGTGTCTGTGTGTCTGTGTGTGTGTCTATGTGTGTGTGTCTGTGTGTCTGTGTGTGTTTCTATGTGTGTGTGTCTGTGTGTCTGTATGTGTGTCTCTGTGTGTCTGTGTCTGTGTGTGTCTGTGTGTCTGTGTGTCTGTGAGTCTGTGTGTGTGTGTCTGTGTGTCTGTGAGTCTGTGTGTGTGTGTCTGTGTGTCTGTGTGTCTGTGTGTGGGTGTCTGTGTGTCTGTGTGTGTCTGTGTGTGTGTCTATGTGTCTGTGTGTGTGTCTATGTGTATGTGTCTGTGTGTCTGTATGTGTCTGTGTGTCTATGTGTGTGTCTATGTGTGTGTGTGTCTGTGTGTCTGTCTGTGTGTCTGTGTCTGTGTGTCTGTGTGTGTCTGTGTGCATGTTGGGGGGCAGCGGGAGTGGGGGGCAGCGGGAGTGGGGGGCTAAAGCATCTACCTTTGTTATCTCACAGACTGTGGGTCAGGAGCTGGAGTGGCTTGCTGACCCCTTGGCCAGGCTGCCTGCTCACCTGGAGTTAAGGCTCCTCTTGGGAACTCCTCACATTGCCGGCAGAGTCCCCTGCAGTAAGGGATGGGGGCCGCCCCACCATGGCAGCTCACAGGTGGCCAGAACTTCTTGGGGACAGCAGGAGACAGTCCCTGGCCTCTGGGCCTGGTGTGTAAGCTGGCCTGCTCACCTCCCATGCACCCACATCATCTCCCTGGAGCAGGCCTCGTCCACCCTCAGGAGGAGGGATGTGCCTCTGTGCACCACTGTGGATGCTGCCAGGTGTGGCCTCTCTGGCCTGGACTCTGTGGCTGCCCGCTGGCCTGTTCCACGTTCCGCCTCCCGCGTCCTCCTCCCCAGCCCTGAGCTCTCCCTCCCTGGCTCTGCCAGGGCTTCCCTTCACGTCCATCTGGGCAAGACTTGCCGGCAACACGCTCTTGATTCTCTTCCTCTGAGCACACTTTTTATTCTCCTTTCATCGTTTCTGTTTTAGAAAATGTTTGTTTAGCTGTAGTTGGACGCAATACCTTCATTATTCCTTTATTTTATTTATCTGTTTGGGTGGTGCTAGGCGAGTGCTCTGCTGCCGACCCCAGCCCCTGTTCTCTTTTCATTCTTAAAGGTTGAGTTTTCCAGATACAGAACTCAGGATTCTCACTTTTGTTTTTTGTTTTTTTTAGCACTCAGAAAATGCTGTTCTACTTCCTGTTGACCTCCATGATTTCCGTCAAGATACCTGCTGTCACTGGGTGCTGGTCCCCAGCAAGGCTGACTCAAGACCTGGTCTTGAGTGGGGTTGATCTCCTGGCGCGGTTCCTGGAGTGTACCTTGTTTGGGGTTTCGTGGTGTTGAAGTCAGCCTTTCCCTGCTGTGGCCAAAAGACAGAACAAGAACAATTTCAAGGAGATAAGTTTTTTAGCATCGTGGTTTCAGACACCCGAGTCCACAGACTGCCGACTCCATTCCTGGGCCGAGGTGAGGCAGCGCATCATGGCTGAGGGGCGGCGGAGGAAAGCAGCTCAGGACATGACACCAGGAAGTCACACTGAGCTCTGGAGGCACTTCCTCGTGTCTAAACCTTAGTGCTCAGCTCCTTGAATCTGCGGGTCCATGTTTTTGGCCACATTTTGGTGATTTTCGACCATTATTCCTTTGAGCACTTATTAAGAATCTCCCTCTTTCTCCTCCCCCGAGGCCTCGGTGGCCCGATAGCTGATCCCTGCACAGTCTCCCGGCCCCTGGGCTCTGCTTTCCTCCCCTTCTTCAGACGTCAGTTTGTTCTCTCTCCAGCCGGCTGCTTCCTTCACGCTCCTCTCACTGAGCCGACCCCCTCAGGTTGCTATTTGGCTTTCCAGTTGTAATCTCCAGGCATCAACTGAACATTCCTATTTTAAACGGACGGTGTGTGCCTTCTGTCTACCTGGTGTCTCTCCCTGGGTCCGTCTAGCTGCACGACAAATGGTCCAGAAACACCTTTCAGTGGTCATGGAGCAGTTTTAAAGGTACAAAAGCCAAACCTCTAGATCTGATGTCCTTCAGAGTGGGCAGGTTCTGCTGTGCACAGAGGAGGGCCACGGACCCCGAGCTCCCACGGGAGACTCCCAAGGTGGGACTTCTGCGGCAGGAACCAGGCTCCTTGCTCAGGGGCCTGGGGATCAGACTGGCCATAAGGTCTCCTCTCTGCTGCTAGGATCAGTCCTAATTCAAAGATCCTAAAACTGCTGCCTGGAGTTCTGGGAAATCCCCCTTCTGGATGTGGGTGCCTCCTCCAAACAAGCAGTGCACTGTGATGGGCTTTCCTTAGCTGCCGGTCCCCCGCGGGCCGGCGCAGCCCGCGGGTCTTAAGGATGAAACGGCTGTAACCCTGACCTTGGGTCCAGGTCCTCACACTCGAGTGTGAAAGGCAGGACCGTGGTCCACCTTCAGCTGTGTGTTTGTAAAGGGCCTGTAGGTCATTTGTGTCCAGCAATAGTTCAAAGGCTCAGTTTCTCTAGCTACATGTCCAGATCCCAACTTCGGGGACCCTAAATTGGCATCCTGTGGCCTGCTTTGGGGCAGCTGGTCCTGTGCCCCTGTCTGGAGCCTGAGGGACTGTTGCTGGCCGCACTGAGGGCTGTGTTCGTCCTCCTGTCCTGTTCCGTGAGTAGATGGTCAGGTGGACCTCCCAACCTCTCTGCTGCTGGGCCCCTGGACGCTGCCTACAGGATAAGAGCTGGTGACCCGTCCGTCTCTCCTCCAGCCCTTTCCTCCTCTCCCCCAGAGGGTCCCAGGGACAGGAAGGTGACACAGAGGTCTCCTTGTCTGGGTCATCTACGAGGTCGTTAGAGCCATGTTAAGTAAGCACCACAAACTTGGTGGCATCACACAAGAGAGGTCGAGCCCCTCCCATTCTGGAGGCCAGAAGGCCAGAGCCAAGGCGTCCACAGGCTATGCCCCCTGGAGCCCGGAGAGAGTCCTCCCTGGCCTCTCCCAGGCTCTGCCTCGGGACACTCCGGGACTTGCTGGGCGCCCGTCTCTGCTCCATGTCCCCACGGCCAGCTCCCCCCCTCTCTGGGCTCTTTTGTTCATAAGGACAAGGTCGTGGGATTTCGGGCCACCTGATGATCCCTTCGTGAGGTCCTTGACTTAATGACATCTGCAAAGACACTTTTCCCACTCACAGGATCCAGGTGTTGAGACGTGGACGTATCTTTTGGGGGCCACCATTCACCGTGCCGCAGGGCACAGAAGGGCGGGATCTGCTCCAGGTTCACCCGGGAACCAGCCGCTCTCACTGGGCGCCCCGACCTGCCCTCATCCCAGACTTCCGTGTTGGTGGCTTGGTCTGTCCCATTCCCACTGAAGACGCGCCTGTGGGCCCCGCCAGTTTCTCCCGGGCACTGCCCCACGCATGTGGCAGGAAGCCGGGCCACCCAGGGCCGAGAGGAAGACTCATGAAGTGATAAAGCTGCAGTTGTCCCTCAGGGGAGAAGGCTCTCAGCTCTGAGCCACGTCTAGGTGTGAGTGATTCACGAGGACACTGCCTCGCCCTGGCTCTCGCTCAAGGGATGTTTACAAGGAGTCTGAGCGGCCGCCTCTCCCAGAGTCTTCTTTAATATACGGCCACTTGCTTCTCACAGAGCCCACTTCGCCATTTAACAACAGAATAACATTTTCCACAACCGTATCTTAGGAAACACTGAGAGGATTAACAGATTCCTATTTGCAAATCAATCTCAGACCTACCGGTCTGCAAATATAAGATGTCATTTTATTTGCTAATTAAAACCATTTCCCTAAAATTTTGTTTTCCTCCCTGATTTAAATAACAAAGAGAGACAGAGATAGAACCACATCTGTTGCATCTTCTCAAACATTTCTGAGTTTGGGGTGGAGGGAAAACATGAGACACCAAGAGCGTCGGAGCCAGAGGAACAAATGTGTTTCTATTTCTGCTCTCAATTAAGCCTTAGCCCTCCAGCCTCCAGGGCAGAGTTGGACCTTTGTTCACTTTTCCTCCTTGATGACAAAATTGAGTCCGGGTCTAGGTTCCTTTTAAAATATGCCTTCTTCCTTCTATCTGTCCCCAACCCCAATTTTCAACTCAAAAATGTTGATTACCTTCAAAAAGCAAATGCAGTCAGTAGGTGAATGATTCCTGTGATGTTTGATGAGAGGCCTCACATGCCGTCCTCCACCATCCTGAGTCCAGACAACGCAGTGTGGGATTCTAAGTGAGCCATTGGAGTCATACCTGTCACTTCTCCTTGGCCACTTGGCGTCTTAGACACCAGGGGCCCGTCTGACCCTCAAGGTCTCCGCTCAGTAAGGCCATGGACCCGAGCGGGACACAGCATCTTTGTTCTGGGGACACATCTTGCGTGTTTGCAGCTCGGGAATCGCCCTCCCCGAGGCCGGGGACTCTGGGTGGGCTGCCCCGCACAGGGGGTTGGGGCTCTGAACTGCGTGTGCGTGTGTGTGTGTGTGTGCGTGTGCATGTGTGTGTGTGTGTGTGTGTGTGTGTGTGTGTGTGTGAAACTCTGGGTGAGGAGCCTCCGAGACACACCTCTAGAGGAGCCTCCAGGCTTGGGATGTGGTGACCAGGCTCAGAAGAGGAGCCCCCTGGGGCTTGGGGGACAGGGCTGAGGGTCGAGAGCTGGGGTGCCTGACCTTCCCCTCCTGTCCTCAGCCCAGACGAGCCGCCTCTGCCCCAGCCTGGGCACGACTGGCACTGTGTGTCCATCTTTGACTCCCTCCTCTTCCAACCTCAAGGGCCACTTGTCACCAGGCCCCACTGAGCCCACAGTGACCGTCACTGCCACCCCCTTCTTGGTGGGTGCCTGTGGCATAAGGGCCACACCCACGCTCGGAGCACTGGGGGACGCGTCCCAGCAGGGGCACGCAGCTCCCCACAGGGAGGAGACTCCTCACCCCCCGCCCTGGCCTGCTGTGGAGCCCCAGTTGTCCTGGCGTGCTGCTGCTGATCACGCTGCGCCCAGCCCAGGACCCCAGCCTGACCACTCCCGGGGTGTCTCCAGGACACAGAGACCCTCTGCATCTGCCGCTCCCATCACTCTCGTGGCCCGGAGGTGTCCTGGGTGACGCTGCCTCTCCCCCCACTGGCCGCGACTGGCTGAGGTCAGGCCCACATCTGCCTCCTGGTCCCCCACAGCTCTTTCCGGCCCTTTTGCTGACTGATCAAACCCTTTGTCACCCTCTACCGTCAGGCTCCCGGCAGCTGGCTCAGAGGAACGTCCCCATGTGAAGGGACGCACTGGCTGCTCCTCGCGGGATCACCCCTCCTTATAACTGTCCCAGGGTCCTAGACTGTGCTCCTTGGGGGTCCAGCAGGAGGGCGGGGCCCAGGTGGATGGGGGTCTGAGTCTCCGTCCCCCCCTCCCTCTGGGGCAGGAAGCCTGGTCAGCCCCCTTCAGTGAGAAGAGGCCACCCCCCTGGGCACACAGCTGCTCCAGAGCTCGGCTCTGCCTCTCCCCTCCACCTGGTTTTTGGGAAATAAAGTCCTCCTCTGATCCAGAGGGACGCCAGCCCACCCCAGGGGTGCTGGGGCCAGGGAGCCAATGCACAGGGACCTCAGCTCCGGGATGGACGAGCCCGGGAGGCCCCCACCGTCCCTCCTCCTCTCAGAGCCGGGACTCTCACGGAGAGTCCTTGGCAGGAGTTCTGAGCCAGCGAGGCCAAGGTGCAGCTTCCTTCTCCAGGCTCCGATGATGTGTCCTGGGTCCTCCCTGTGAGGCACCTGGCCGGGGGGCAGCCTGAGGAGAGCAGAGTGAGGGCCACGGAGCCCGGCACCCAGCCCGCCACACCCCCCCTGTGAGCCAGGTGGCCCCGGAGCCTCACGCTGTCCCCGACGAGGCCAAGGCCACTGACACAGCGACAGAACTGAGCTCCTGCCCAGCCCCTGCCTGGACCCCCATGGTCTCCAGCAAGATGTTGACTCCCCCCAAAAGAAGGTGGAGCAGAGAGAGCGCGTGCCTCTGGCACCAGCCCCACCAGGAATGATGCAGGCCTCGAGGAAGTCGGGAGCATGGCACAGGGTGGGGCGAGCAAGACCGCGCTCCAGCACTGAGTCTTGGCGTCAAAGCAAGAAGACTCAGACTGCAGCCAGAGCTCGTTGGCAGAGGAAGCCAAACAGCGGAGAAGCCGAGCTGACCACGGTGGGGTCCACTGACAAAACACGTCCATCATCTGCCAGGAACAGGGGACCAGGCCTGAGGCAGGACCAGGGCCGCCCAGAGCAGGTGCTTGTTCAGAGGGACCTAGTCCAGGACCCTGAGGATGCATTTTTATAGCATTTTTTTTTGCTTATTTATTTGTTCCCTTTATTATTCTGTTGAAAATTTGGAAATTTTTTTTCTCTTCCAAAAGTTCTGAGAATTTTAATTCCAGCATCGTGTGTGGTCCCTTCATTCTCTAAGGCTCACTTTCTGTGCTCCTTTTCTGTATCCTCTTGTTCTTGTTGCGAAGATGAGCCTATCAGGTCACTCTGAAGGGACAGGGGATGGAAGGGTCTTGTCTTGAATCCTCTCCATTCCTCCTCCAGAGCAGCTCAAGGGTCCCTGCTGAACGAGAGGCTCTGCCCTCCTCCTTCTCCACAGGCCCGACCTTCCAGACAAGGTCACTTTTAAAATCGGGGCTTCATCATTTTGTATTCCTTATGTAGCTGGACCTCGTTTCAACAAACTGGTCTATACCTTAGTTGATCGACAGATTTCCAGGGGAGACCCCCCTCTGTCTACAGGGGACTAGACGTTTCTCAAGTGCCTGGACACCCAGAAAGGACCACATCTATGTGCATGATGAGGGGTGAGGTCTGAGAATCAGAGGTCACAGCCATGAAGTGGATCAGTCACTGGAACACTCTATAACTAATGTGCTTTATTACAAAACATAAGAAGCTACATCAAAATGGGGGGGGGGGAAGCGTGGAATTCCATGGAACAGAGATCGGTGGGCTGAGGAAGGGGAGACGGGGCAGGAGGGACCGGGAAAGGGAGGATGACCGAAGGAGACTGAGCCACCGACCTACGGAGAAGCAGAGCGGGGTTGCCCCGGCTCCCCCGATTCCACCTCCTGCCACCCTCCTCTCTCTGGGGTCGCCCCAGCTCCCCCTATTCCACCGCCTGCCACCCTCCTGCCACCCTCCTCTCTCCAGGTCGCCCTGGCTCACCCTATTCCACCTCCTGCCACCCTCCTCTCTCTGGGGTCGCCCCAGCTCCCCCTATTCCACCGCCTGCCACCCTCCTCTCTCGCTGACTTTGAAGAGAATGTTTTTTTGATCGTCTTTATTTGCCCAAAGTGGAAAGAGTGGCCTCCCTGCAGCAGAGCGCGATTCCACCCTCCCTCCAGTGGGAGGATAACTGGCTCCTTGGTAACAAAGCCCGTTAAACACACGTTCGCTCACGGTGACGGACGCTGGCAGCGCCTCTGTCACTCAACTCCACATAAACACGTCCAGGGAGCGCCTGGCACCTTCCCACCAGGACCTGCGACTGACCCCTCCAGGGCTGGGGTCTAATGAGCCTCTCCACGGGGTGTGTGCCTCAGCCCCATCACAGTCCCAAAGTGTCCATGTAGAACACAGGACGTGTGAGGAGTGGGCGAGGCCCTGCAGGGAGAGTCCAGTCTTGTGGAGAGGACGCCCCGTGTCCGGTCATCAACAGCAGTGATGGTCTCGTCAGGACAGCAGCTGCACTCGCCAGGGCTTCCTGCCCCAGTTCTGCTGCAGGCACACTCCAAGGACACCCCAAGGACCCCCCGTGAAGGTCAGTTATCACGCATCAGACTCCCTGCTGCTCAGTGTCTGTGCAAGTGGCCTGTCCTGATTTGGCCAGTGACAAAAGACACCACAGATCATCTGAGCCTGGAGAAGGGGCAGCAGCTTCCAAGTGGGTGGACTCCCCACGCCCTCCCAGACTCACCTTATCACCTGGACACTTTAGCTCCCAGGGAGGGCAGCCCAGCTAAACAGCCAACCTCTGTGGCCGAGCCCGTTCCCCTGAGTGTCCCTCCAGGCCCATCTGCCAGGTGCCCAGGGCCTCAGAGCAACAGGGACAGCTCAACCCCATGCGTTCAGCTTCCTGAAACGGCAGCTTGGGGTTGGTGGACGGCAGCTCGAAGTTGGTGGTTGGTGGGGACACCATGGGACTCGGAGGCCACCTCTCTGGAACCCGACTGCGGTTCTCTCCTTTGCTGTCCTCAGCTCTGCAGGAGCTGGCCCATCCCTCCTGTGCCTGGCTTTCATATCAGACAGAAACTCTGGCTGTCAAACCAGAACAATTCAAAGTGACTTTAAATGAACATAAACCAGTCAGCTGAACCAGTTATGATTTTAGGAAAAGGGTGGAATGAGGACATCGTTACTCTAGGTACATAGATGACTGCACAGATGGTGTGACTACATCGTGTACAACCAGAGAAACAAAAAATGTGCTCCATTTGTGTACCATGAATCCAAATGCACTCTGCTGTCATGCATACCTCATTAGAACAAATAAAAATGAATAAATCAAAAAACCCAATAAACCAGTTGGGATTTCTCTGCCAGGAGAAATGTCAGAGCTTCCTTTACCCCAGGTCCTAGAAGCCACTAATGTTCTCCTACATTGTTGTACCCGCGGACCTGGGGGCGGGTAAGTGGGGAATTGGGCCACAAGGAATGTGTTAACAACGTTGGAAGAATCTTGAGTGGGACAGGCAGCCCAGGGCACCACGCACAGGCCCCCTGCCTCCTGCTGGGGTGGGTTTTGTGGGTGGAAGAACAATTCTTGACCTCAGAGGCTCCCACACATCCATCAGGCCTGTTGTCACATCTGGTCAGAAACCTCACGCGGGCCCAGGCTGGGTGAGGCTCAGAAGGAAAACTAAGCAAGTCCGACAATTAAGCAGAATAAGCAATTAAGCAAATCCAGCTGCTGCAGACTCCAACAGGCCCAGGGAAGAGGAGCGTCTTGCCCTAAGCCTCATGCCCGGCCAGAAGGAGCTGGGTCAGCGTCCTGTTGGTGCTGCGACCTCGCTGCAGGCGGGGCTGTGAAGGACAGCACGGAGGTCAGCCGTCCCAGGTGAGTCTAGGAGCCAAAGTTGGAGTGTCCACGGGGCAGTGTCTTCTGAGCTGGTCCAAGCTGAGGTCCAAGCGTCCACGGGTCTGGTACCTTCTGGGGCACCCATGTCCTTGCCTTCTCCAGTGTCCCCCAGGTCAGAGCCATGTGACATCACCAGCCTCCATCTCTCTGTCCCTGAGCCTCCTGCCGCTCACTTTTAGGGAATCTGAAGTGACTTTGGGCCCAGCCAGGATGACACCCCTGCAATCTCAAGACCTTTAATCTGCTCACATCTGCAAAGTCACCTGGGCCACATAGAGCCACCCATGTTCTGGGAGCAGGACGTGGAAATCTCGAGAGCCATGTTCTGCCTCCACAGGAGCACGTCCTAGACCCTGTGCTTCTCCACTGCACAGGGAGGGACAGGCACTGCTCTGCCCCCAGAGTCCTCCAGGGTGGATGATGCATGATGGGGAGCCCCCGAGGGGACTAGACTGCACATGGGAAGGGTCACACACAGAAAACCCCAGCAGTCTCACCTTTAAGAAAGTGCACAGCCACTGCCCCGACTTGGAAGATGGGCATTATGACTGACCCAGACTCACGAGCTGCAAGTTCAAGTCCTCATTCCTAGTTGCTTTATTTGGCAAAACGGTCTCTGCAGAAACAATTAAACTCAAGATCTCGAAATGAGGTGCGTGAGAGGACACGGCCCTGCATCTGGGAGAAAATACCCCTGAGAGAGACAGAGACACACACGCAAGAAGGGTGGCCCGAGGTGGCTGAGGTCAGGGAGGGGCCACTCACCAAGGAGGCCCGCACCCTCCAGGAGCCAGGAGAGGACCGCCGGACGCTCTGTGGTGTGTGGCCTCCTGAGGCCTCGCTGCCAACCACTGCCCCAAGAGCGAGAGCAGCGGCCTAGCAACTGCACACACAGGGGCTGCGTGAGAAGCAGAATCCTGGCGATTCTAGACGCAAGGGCTGTCGCACTCAGCCACCAACGGGCAGCAAAACTTCCACCCACCCACAGCCCATCGGAAGACACAGGCCCATTTCCTCCACAACCGCTGTTTACAATCAGTCCCCATGGCCGTCTTGTGTACAAAGGCCCACACTCCATGAATGGACCACGAGACACACAGACTGTCTTAATGATGACCACCGTCAAGAGAGAGGGCCATGAGCAAAGCCAGGCCCAGCGGTGATCTGGGTCTCAGAACTCCCAGCCAGGGATTTAACCTAACTATGAGCAACCGAAGACGGAGGACAAAACGAACAAGATATGTAAACACAGAGAAATTGTAGCAGAGAAATGAACAGTATGTAAAAAGAATAAAATAGAAATGCTAGAAGTATTTTTAAAAAGTCAGAGATGAAGAATTCCTTCAACAAACTAATCAGACGTTTTGATACAGCAGAGTTAAAAATGTCACTGAACTTGAAGTTAGGTCAATTGAAACAAACCAAGAAAAGACAAAAAGGAAAAGAGACTAGGGGAAAAACAGAAAAACAGAACAGTCTCCAAGAGCATGTCAAACACTGAACTGCATGTGACTGTGGTCCCAAGAGAAGAGAGGGGGGTGAGGCCCTGGGCAGGGGGTCACCCACAACACAGCAGCTGAGAGCAGACCCGACCACAAGCCAGCAGCCCGCCAGGGACCCAGGCTGAGACCAAGCAAAAGACACTGAACACATCCTACCTGGCCAAATATTAGAAACCCAAGAAAACAACGAGACCCCGAAGGAAACACAAGAAACGTGTTCATGGCACACACAAAAACAAGAGTCAGAGCCAACGTCTTACAAGAAACTCCGTGGGCCAGCGGGCAGTGCAGGGCGTCTATGCTGTCCACCCAGAATCCCACAGCCTGCGGAAGTGCCTTTCAAAGCAGAGCAAAAGAAAGACTTTTAAAGATGAATAAAAGCTGATTGCTTTATCCTAGGTATTAGGATGAAATACCATTACTGCCAAATATATTTAAGAAAAGTATTCAGGCAGAAACAGTATGATACTCATGATGACAGAAGCATCTTTGAATCCACACAGATAAACAAGGAATGAGGAAAATCACAGAGAATTTTCATACCATCTCCTAGAACAAGTCAGGTTAGTATGCAGACTCAGTTCAATGTTGTATACTTTCAGCAGAGTCAGAAATAAAGAAACTAAAAAGTCCTATCTGAAATAGCATAAGCTAAAAACAGACAAAAGTAAATGCCTACATCTAAATCTATCAAGACATATTCAGGATCCATATGCTTAAAACTGTAAAATACTGATGGAAAAAACCAATGAAACCTTGTAACTTCAGATACACCAAGTGCATAGATTCAAAGACTCTCTATTTCCTAGATCTCGGCTTTCACCAAACTGATCTATAGAAGCGATGCAATCCACAGCAAAACATCAGCAGACTATCTTTTTTGTGTGTAGAAATTCAGATTCTAAAATGTAAAGAAATGAAAATGCAAAGAACCTAGAGGACCAAAACGAGACCTGTAGAAGAAGATGCAGGAGGTCTTTTTGAGAGTGAGACAGTCTTCTTAGATATGACATCAAAGCACAAGTCATAAAAGAATAAGTGATAAATTTTACTTTATCAAAATCTGGCAAGAGCCAGATTGGAACACTCCTACTCTCTTATTCAGATTGGAACCTACGAGAGAGCTACAGAAATCTCAACTGCAGGCTATTGCTGTAACCGGAGGTGTATACCTTACAGAACAGAGTGGACAGTCCAACGTGTATGGTCAACTGACTTTGGGCAAATTGGCAAAGAAATCCAATTAGTAAAGAATATTCTAATCCACAGAACAAAATTCTGAAGAGAGATGACCCCCAGCTGTGACTCACACTGCATGTAAACATTAGCTGGAAATTAAATTTTACATTGAATTCAGACCTGCAGAAGACTAGGCAGTGCCAAAGTCTGGCTGGGCACAAAATAACCGAGCCACCACACTGCCTTGTAGGTTCAAAACAGGAACTCCTTTATTCTCCGCACTCCCACAAACGCCACCCACGCGGCCTCCTCCCGGGACACACCACACACCAACCGGAAATCCCTCCTCCGGAAATCCCTCCTCGGGCACTTCCCCAACCAATGGGAACTCTCCTGGAGTCCCGCGAGAACTCCAAAGGGGTCTAATATACAATTGAATACACAGCTTAACATAACCATGGTCATCTCAATGGCTCGCTGGCATCACCTCTCAACCATGCGTCATTCCGACTGGGCTATGGCTCTCAGCGAGGCAGGAGATCTCTCCAGAGGTGAGACAGTCTTCTTAGGTATGATATAAAAGCATAGGTCAGAAAAGAATAAGTGATAAATTTGACTTTATCTAAATCAAAAATTTAGTTCTTTTAAAGTCACTGCTAAAATAACAAAGTGACAAGCTGCAGCTGAAAGAAAATATTTGCAAGATTTGTACTGAATAAAGAACTTGTATACCCCAGGCTTGCATCATTCTGAATGGAGAAAAATTGAAGGCATTCCCCTTAAAATCAGGAACAAGACAGGGATGCCCTCTATCACCACTTCTATTCAATATAGTTCTCGAAACACTGGCCAGAGCAATTAGACAAACGAAAGAAATTAAAGGCATAAAAATTGGAAAGGAAGAACTTAAATTATCACTATTTGCAGATGACATGATTCTATACCTAGAAGACCCAAAATGGTCTACAAAAAAACTACTAGAACTAATAAATGAATTCAGCAAAGTGGCAGGATATAAAATCAACACGCACAAATCAAAGGCATTTCTGTATATCAGCAACAAAACCTCTGAAATGGAAATAAGGAAAACCACTCCATTCACAATATCCTCAAAAAAAATAAAATACTTGGGAATCAACCTAACAAAAGAGGTGAAAGATTTATACAATGAAAACTACAGATCCCTAAAAAGAGAAGTAGAAGAAGATCTTAGAAGATGGAAAGATATACCCTGTTCATGGATAGGCAGAACTAACATCATAAAAATGGCGATATTACCAAAAGTCCTCTATAGGTTTAATGCAATGCCAATCAAAATTCCAATGGCATTGCTTGTAGAAATAGATAAAGCAATCATGAAATTCATATGGAAAAATAAAAGACCCAGAATAGCAAAAGCAATTCTAAGCAGGAAGTGTGAATCAGGTGGTATAGCAATACCAGATTTCAAACTATACTACAGAGCAATAGTAACAAAAACAGCATGGTACTGGTACCAAAACAGGCGGGTTGACCAATGGTACAGAATAGAGGATACAGAGACTAATCCACAAAGTTACAACTATCTTATATTTGATAAAGGGGCTAAAAGCATGCAATGGAGGAAGGATAGCATTTTCAACAAATGGTGTTGGGAAAACTGGAAATCCATATGCAACAAAATGAAACTGAATCCCCTCCTCTCACCATGCACAAAAATTAGCTCAAAATGGATCAAGGACCTTGATATCAAATCAGAGACTCTGCGTATGATAGAAGAAAAAGTTGGCTACGATCTACATATTGTGGGATCAGGCTCCAAATTCCTTAACAGGACACCCATAGCACAAGAGTTAATAGCAAGAATCAACAAATGGGACTTACTTAAACTAAAAAGTTTTTTCACAGCAAGAGAAACAATAAGAGAAGTAAATCGGGAGCCTACATCATGGGAACAAATTTTTACCCCCCACACTTCAGATAGAGCCTTAATATCCAGAGTTTACAAAGAACTCAAAAAATTGGACAATAAGACAACAAATAACCCAATCAACAAATGGGCCAAGGACCTGAACAGACACTTCTCAGAGGAGGACATACAATCAATCAACAGATACATGAAAAAATGCTCACCATCTCTAGCAGTCAGAGAAATGCAAATCAAAACCACCCTAAGATACCATCTCACTCCAGTAAGATTGGCAGCCATTATGAAGTCAAATAATAACAAGTGCTGGCGAGGATGTGGGGAAAAGGGTACTCTAATACATTGCTGGTGGGACTGCAAATTGGTTCGGCCAATTTGGAAAGCAGTATGGAGATTCCTGGGAAAGCTAGGAATGGAACCACCATTTGACCCAGTTATTGCCCTTCTTGGGCTATTCCCTGAAGACCTTAAAAGAGTGTACTACAGGGATACGGCCACATCGATGTTCATAGCAGTACAATTCACAATAGCTAGACTGTGGAACCAACCCAGATGCCCTTCAATGGATGAATGGATTAAAAAAATGTGGCATTTATACACTATGGAGTATTACACAGCACTAAAAAATGACAAAATCATGGAATTTGCAGGGAAATGGATGGCATTAGAGCAGATTATGCTCAGTGAAGCTAGCCAATCCCTAAAAAACAAATACCAAATGTCTTCTTTGATATAATGAGAGCAACTAAGAATAGAGTAGGGAGGAAGAGCAGGAAGAAAAGATTGACATTAAACAGAGGCACGAGATGGGAGGGAAAGAGAGAGAAAAGTGGAATTGCATGGAAATGGAAAGAGACCCTCATTGTTATAAAAAACTACATAAAAGAGGTTGTGAGGGGAATTGGAAGAAAAATAAGGAGAGAAATGAATTACAGTAGATGGGATAGAAAGAAAAGATGGGGGGGAGGGGGATAGTAGAGGATAGGAAAGGTAGCAGAATACATCAGTCACTAGTATGGCATTATGTAAAAATGTGAATGTGTAACCTATGTGATTCTGCAATCTGTATTTGGGGTAAAAATGGGAGTTCATAACTCACTTGAAACTATTGTTCGAAGTATGATATGTCAAGAGCTTTGTAATGTTGTGAACAACCAATAAAAAAAAAAAAAGAACTTGTATAAAGAATTAATAAAGAATGATAATGATTCAATAATAAGAAGACAAAGTATCCAGTTTAAAATAGACAACTATTTGAACAGACATTTCATCAAGGAGGACATAAAATAGCTGCGTTAAAAGATGTTTCACAAGTCTATGCTTGTTTAATGCCCAAGGGAAGGCAATGTTCCAAACACGGCCGGTGCAGGCGTATCGAAGGACCTGGGTGTCCACGGGGGTTGGTCCCAGTGATGAGCAGAGGCAGTAACAAATAATGGTAGTTTTGGAATGCAACCCATCATATAAAGTAATACTGTGTGAATAGACAGTCAAATAAATAATCTGAAGACCAAAAAACCACTCCTCCTTAGAGTAGGATTCCCACTGAATGAATGTAGAAGAAATAATGGAAAGAGAAAGACCAGCACTGGGCAAGTGCCCCAGTAGTAGCTGCTGGAGGAAACCTGACTAGATAGGAAATGACGAAGAGGAACAGGCAGGAACAAGGCTGTGCCTGGTCTGCAGGAACCCACAGGTTCTTATCAATGCAGGCATGGGTGATTTCCTCAGTAAAGAACCCTCAACCAAGGCATCAGAGAGGCCAACCAGGTGACAGGACAGGCCAGCACCCGGCACCTGAGGGGACAGACTGCCTCAGAAGCATTCTCATGCAAAATGCACAACCTCAGTCTATTTATAAAGCACCAGTAAGTTCTTAAAACTGACTGACTGCAGTCATCAAAGGCATCAGACTAAGACCTGTTACAGATTTGAGGAAATCAAGGACATTTGACACTGAGAATTAGATCCTGGTCCAGAAAAAAAGAAGTTAGTGGGAAACTGAGTAAAATTCCCTTGAGTCTGTAAGTCAGGTCATTGCACTGGATCAGTGTGACTTTCCATTGTACCTTGGCTTTGTAAGATTCGAAGACACTGAACGAGGTGCTTGCAGGAGCTCTCTGCAGGAGTTTTGCAACACATATGAATCTAAAATTATTTCAGAATAAAAATGACACTTGGGAGAAAAATGCTAGTGTGATTAGTCATTGGGGAAATGAGAATTTAAACTACAGCAGGATGCTTCGCACCTAGGGTAGTGGCTCCCATTGGTGACACTGAGAGCGGAGCTGACAAAAGTGGGAATAAGCTGAAGTTTCAGTTTCTGTATTGGGCTCAAGGCACAGAACACACGTTTACTCTTGGAGACATTCTGCACATCCGCAGGGCTGCAGCCACAACCAGCAGCTGCCCAGCTCCAGGCCACCTATCAGCCCAAGGGAAGTCCCACACCCATCCAGCAGCCGCTCGGGCTCCCTGCTTTCTAACATGTGGGATTGTCCTAACCAGGCTCGACACTAGGCACAGAAGTGACAGTCACAAGGAAGCTTTGCAGTCACGAGTCCCTGGATCCAGCAGGCATGGATGCCAGGCAGGACCACGTGGGGAAGCCCCAGGAAGAACCGGAGGCAGAGGAAAGTGTGTCGGAGTCTCGACTGCGGTTTTCCTGGGAAGGAGCAGGGAAAGCACAGCATGCAAATGAGCAGCTAGGGTTGTGACAGTCTGGATGGTTCCACAGGCTGGGGGGAGGGTGGCCCTGCTGCAGTGCTCGGGGCTGCAGGAGCCTGATAAGCGGAGTGGGTGGGAGTCTCGGTTGGCAAGCTGTGTGCTGTCTGGAGGAATTAGCTAACTCTGGGAGGGGCAGTCCCTCCCTGGGTCTGCAACAAGCCAAGATGTCAAAGCATCACATGATACAGAATAGAAAAGCCATGATTAACACACTCCCTTCTCCAGCTCCTGCAACCGCTAACCTGCTTTCTGTCATTTTGGATTGGCCTATTCTGGACATTTTTGTAAATGGAACCATACAGTCTGTGGTCTTCTGTGTCTGGCTTCTTGCATTAACCCAGGGTTTTCAGATCCCAGCCTCCTTGTAGGGGCATCTCTCCTGCCTTTCCATGGCAGCATAATACTCCGCTGGGCAGCTGTACCACACGTGGCTTATCTGTCCAGCCACTGGTGGGCATCTAGGGGTTTCCACATTCCTCTGTAAGGAATAATGCTGCTGTGAACGTCCCTGTGCACAGTGTTACCTGGATCCTGTTTTTGATTTGGGTGTGTGCTCCATGTTTACCTTTGAGGCACTGCCCATGGGCCACCTCGTGGCTGTTCCACCCTGCAGTCTCGCCAGCAGGTATGAGGACCCAGGTGTTCCCATCCTTCCAGACTGGTTATGTTCTGATTTGACTGTTATAGTTCTGATTTCATTTGTTTATTATTTATAGTCATCTGTGGCCACACTTTGTGCATTGCTGGGAGGAAGGACAAACGGTCCCGCCATGTGGTTTCTTCTAAAGTTCAGCGTATGCGTACGCAGGACTGAGTAATGGCCCTCCTAAAGAGATGAGATGAATCACATCTGAGAGGGGCCCAGCAGAGATAAAATACATGTCTACACAAAGACCCAAGTGCAATTCTACTTAAAATCACCCCAACCTGGAAACAACCCAAACCTGTCCATCAACCAATGGAGGGATAACAGAGCGTGTGCATCCGGCTGGCACGCTCGGCCACGGAGGTCAATCACGCAGCCATGGGAGCGGGTCTCCAACATGGCTCTAAGTGTGCGAAGGAGGACCAGTGACTTGATTCTTTGGACCTTCTGGAAAAATCAAAACAGAAACAGAAATCCTATCACTGATGGCCAGTGGCTGGGGAGGAGCAGGACTGGACTGCCCAGGGGCTGGCTCAAGAGGACGTGCTGGAGTGATGGAGATTTTCTTGATCGTGGATGTGATGGTTACTTTGAATGGTCAACTCGACTGGATTAAGAGATGCCAACAGAGGCTTCTGGGTGTGTCAGTGAGGGTGTGCCTAGGCATGATGGCATGTGCGACAGGGAACTGCAGTGGAGACCCCTGGGCTGTGCCCAGTGCTGTGGAGTGTGCACTGAGGAAGGCTACGGGAATGGAGCAGAGACAAGCCAAGAGAGAGGCATGGCCGGAGCTACCAAGCCAGAGATGCCCGACGTGGACTACAGGACGTGCTTGCCCAGCTGGGGGTCGGGCATGTTTCGCCCCAGCCCTTCTTTCTGGGCCCCTGTTTTTGTGGATGGAAATGTTCACTCAGTACGTTCACGTACTGGACCCTTGTCAGGCACTTCTGATCTTTACCGGAGCTCCCCGTGCGAGCTTGCCCTGAGTCTCAGAGACGACTTTGGACTTGAACTTTTAGACAATCTTGGAACTGTTGAGACCATGGGGACTCTGAAAGGCACAAAATGTATTTTGCACTGTGAGATGGTTGTGAGCTTTGGGGGCCAGGCAGAAAGTCATGGTTTGGATGTGAGGTGTCCCCCAAAGCAACATGTGGGACAATGCAAGAAGGTTCAGAGGAGAAACAGTTTGGTCATGAGAACCTTAAACCCAATCAGTGAATTCATCCCCTCTTGGGAGTAACTGAGTGTGACTGAAGGCAGGTGGGTGTGGCTGGGGGTGGGGGGCGCTGGGGCGTGACTTTGGGGTACATATTTGTATCTGGCCAGTGGGTCTCTTTCTGTGCCTTCTGATCCCCGCGGAGCTGCTTCCCTGTGCCACACTCTCCGCCAGGATGTCCTGCCTCACCTTGACCCTGAGGAACGGACCTGCCTTCCACGGACCTCCGAAAC
>NW_027521824.1:300000-435000 GCF_052094955.1 Ictidomys tridecemlineatus | reverse complement strand
TTTTAAAAGAGTGTTCAAGAAACCCACAGGTAGGCAGGACAAAGAAAACAGAGAAATGAAAAACATAATAGAAAACAAAAATAAATAAATAAAACACTTAACCAACTGCATATAAATTGCCATAGTCTGGCTGGGCACAAATAACCAAGCCGCCACAAGGCACTTGTAGGTTCAGACAGGAACTACTTTATTGTCTGAACTCTCACCGGCACTCCATGCGTGCTCCATGCGTGCTCCGGGGGGAACTCTCCCGCCCTCAACCGGGCTCCAAGAGAATTCAAAAGTAGTGGGCACCCGAGGCAGCAGGAGCTGCACTATTGCAGGGGTCTATATACAACTGAATACACAGCCTGTTTCAATCCAGCATCATCCAGTCACAGCAATTATGCATAGCTTAACTTAATTATCATCATCTTAATGGCTCGCTGGTGTCACCTCTCAACCACTCCTTCTGGCAAAATGCTAGGCGCCATCCCGACTTGGCTGTGGCTCTTAACAATAAATAATTAAATGTAAATTGTTTAAATATACTAATCAGAAGAGAGATTGGCAGAGTGTATCTAGAAACCTCACTCAACAATATGCTATCTACAAGAAGTTCACTTCAAATACAAGGTTTTTAAAGGGTATGTTATCTATATATATTGGCTGTGGCTCTTAACAATAAATAATTAAATGTAAATTGTTTAAATATACTACTCAGAAGAGAGATTGGCAGAGTGTATCTAGAAACCTCACTCAACAATATGCTATCTACAAGAAGTTCACTTCAAATACAGGTTTTTAAAGGGTATGTTATCTATATATATTACAAACATTAATCAAAGAAAGAAGAAGTGATTATATTAAGATCATATAAAGTAGGCTTCAGGATGAAGAAAATTACCAAAAATAGAAAATGCCATTACATGACAAAAGAATCAGTTGACCAAGAAGATATAGCAATCCTAAGTGTATATGTACCAAACAACAGAGATGCAAAATAAAGGAGGAATAGACAAATCTACAATAGTATAGACTAAATAACCCTCTCTCACCAATTGATGGAAAAACTAAATAAAAAATAAGATGTAAAATAACTCAACAACACATCCCATTATTTTGTTTTCTATACCCAAGTCTGAGTTCTGCTGGTTATAGTACTGGTGGTACTTAGTGTTGGATGGTTTCCAGTGATCTATGCATCCTCATATAGAACTCTCTCGTATTATTCCTTTCTCTTGATCATGTGCCAGACTGAAGGACTTGTTTTTAATAAATAGAATACAGCCAAGTAATAGAATGTAATTTACTATCTTAAGTTAAAAATAGACTCTGGCTTTATTCTTGCTTCTCTCTCATACCCCACTTGCTTGTGATGGAAGGCACGTGTCATGTTGTGAACTAATCTAGTGAGAAGCCCAAATAGAAAAGGACTGAGACTCTCACTCCAGTAGCACATGAATCACTGAACTCTGCCAGGAACCACATAAGTTAACTTGAAAGGGTTTTCCCCCAGTAGACCCTCCAGATGAGACTACAACAACCTGGTACACACCTTGACTGTAGCTGTGTGGGACACCCTGAGTCAAAAGAACCAGTTAAGTTGCCTCTAAATAATTGTGAGATATAAAATCATTAATGTTCTTGCTTCATGTTGCTGAGTTCTAGGGTATATATATATATATTTTTTGTAGGGTATATTTTTTAATTTAGCAATATACAACTAACGTATCATCCAAAAGAGATGCTTTTACCAAGGCACATAACAATGGTTATTGATATCATTTTAAGTTTCACCTGCCTTTGGGTCAATAAAAAAAAGAAGGTTAGGGATTTCTTGGGCTCTTGTGAACATGGAATTGTTGATGTATACTGAAAATTATCAATACTAATTATGTTATAACCAACTATATTAAATGTGATTAATAAACAGTTATACAAAATAAAACTATAGCATCTAGGGTTGTTTCTTTGTAAAAGAGTATATTTACATATTTTATACAGATTAACACTTGTTTTTAATTTCTGTTCCTCTTTGCTACTATGCAAGTTTGTTAGTGGTTTATTTTACAGACTCCCCCTCCTGCTGCCAACTGCCCAGGTTTGAGAATACTGAGATGGACTCATAGAAGATGTAAGAAGGAAAGGAAATTGAATAAGGAAAATCATCTGGACTATCCTTTAAGAACAGTGTAACTATACACAAGACATATTTTCCTTATGCTATAATGTGGAGTTATTTCTTTTTAAAATATTTTTTAGTTGCAAATGGACATAACACATTTATTTTATTTATTTATCTTTCTGTGGTGCTGAGGATCAAACCCAGTGACTCACATGTGCTAGGTGAGCGCTTTACCACTGAGCTACAGCCCCGGCCCTGGAATTATTTCTTGGAAAACACTGTGAGAAAAAGGGTATTGTGGGTATGTACTCAGAAAATAAGGCAATGAATTACAATGGACATTTATTTTAATTTGCCAAGCATTCAAACATCCTTTTTTATTTGATGGAACCTCAGAAAGCTTAATGGCATTGAAAGATGAGACCCTGAGGTCTAGTTTCCACAATGAAAGCCTGAATAGGGCGTATATTCCTTTTTTCTCAGTTCTTTGTTGCTGTAGTAGGGCTATGTGACCTAGGCTCAGTCAATCAGATGTTCCACCATGGGATTTAAAGCATGAGGGTTGACACTGAGCTCTGAGGAAAGTTAAATTACTAATGAGCACCCAATGTGCAATCAACAGCCCTTGAGTTTAAATAGTGTCCTTGGAAATGGTTCCTGATGTGATTTTGCAGTACACTTTTTATTTCTTTTTCAACTTTGGTTACCTCATACTTTTGTCAATTCTGTTAATCTTTAAAATTCTTTGTATAAATTTCTTTTCTGTTTAAATTTGCAAGAGATATTTCCTGTTTCTTTAAAAACACAAAGTTCCATTGGTAAAAAAGAGCAAGATGTTTACTCATAAGTTAAGATGAAAGCATTGGTTGAAAAATCTTATGTTGCAGAATGATAAAACATTATTGATGATATTAAAAATCAAATGTCATAAAACTAATATAGTGATGATACATGGAGGAAACTAAACAAAACTGACCCTACTTAATAAAGAAGCCCATTGAGGACAATAAACCTAATTCATTTTTTTTTTTTGCTTAGATAAAACTTCCATGAATATATATGTTTCCTTTATTAGGCACAATGTTAGGTCCTTATTGATAAGGACATCTAACATAATAGTCTTAAAAACATACAATATTTTTGCTACCATTATGTTAAAGATGAACAAATGATGTTCTCAACTTTTTCACAGCTTTCATATAACCATCTGAATAATAAAGGAACCATGAAACATAAATTTCAGAACCTAACATTTTCTTCTACATACAATTCTATAGAACTTCAAAATTGAGATATTTGGCTGCAATGATTAATGTGCAGGTTGATTTTACTGGCAATCCCAAACAGTAGTTTCACTGTGTCTTTTGCAATACAACTTCCATTAAAAGTTGAAGTCTATTTCTCACCTGTTCCATTAGGGCTGACCTTGTACCTTGTTTTGACCCACTAAATATGGCAAAAACAATATTGTTTCTTTTCCAAACATAGGTCAAGAGGCATTACATGCATCTTTTCTCTCTTGGATTCTTATGTCCACCATTTGGAATAGCCTCTTACAGATCAAAACAGGGCATCTCAGATGAGAAACTACCAGAACAGTTGGACTATACTCGGCAACCTCTAGCTGATCATAAATGTAAGTGAGCTGAGCCTAACTCAGCCAAGTTCAGCCAGAGTCAGATCATCAGTCAAGTCACAAATTTATGACAAATAATAAAGGCAGTTGCTTTAAGTTTTAGAATGGTTTGACACATAATAATAGTAAACTAATACAAGCAGTAACATTTAGTATTCACAAAAGTGTTCTTAAAGCATTAATATGCTTATTAGATCATCAAAACAAGTTTATGACCCTGCAATTTTAATGCTGTGAATTAAATGCCTTGGATTTTGGCATTCTGTATAAAATATCTATATGTGCATAAATTGTAGTTAATCAAAACTAATTTAAGGAGCTTAACTAGTTTATATAATTAGAATATTTTCATATTTGCAAGAATTAGGTTTAAAAATCTTATAGTATAAAACTCCACTGGTTGAGATCAAAGGGAGAAGAATAGATGCAGTTAGTCCAACAACAGAAGTATCACTAATTGGTATTATTGAGTGCTTACTCTATGCCAAACTCTATG
Organism: Ictidomys tridecemlineatus; assembly: GCF_052094955.1. Lineage (NCBI taxonomy): Eukaryota > Metazoa > Chordata > Mammalia > Rodentia > Sciuridae > Ictidomys > Ictidomys tridecemlineatus. Next base: position 430,761 of record NW_027521824.1, on the reverse strand, counting down.
ATAAGTACTTAGTCTTCATTCTCTTTTTTAACCTTGGGTGACACCCAATCTGTGCTTTCTACAGGAAATCTATACATCTTTGGGGTCTAGTCTAATTAAAGATAAACGCACACTGCATGGGTTTATCACACTTCATCACAGTCATTTTGTAGCCTGCCAATATCTAGAGCCATTCTAGGATTTTACAGCAACAAGAGAAACAGCACTGAAGCCAGATTTAAAATTAGGTAGTCACTGTAGTTAGGTAAATCTGGTCTAATATCTGAAATCTAAAATGGAGGCCATGTTGAGAATGAATGTTAATGAAGTCCAGGAAACAGCCTCAACAGATTTGAAGACAGCTCATCCCAAAGAAATGTTAATGAAGCCCAGGAAACAGCCCCCAACAGATTTGGAGATAGCCCATCCCAAGGAAATGTTAATGAACAGCAAACTTGACTTAGAAATGCCCAGATTGCTTCTTTGGCCCACCTGTTCCCCAACCCTTCCCACCTACATTCCATCACCAGAAACTATAAAAAGGGGAACACATTCGCCCTTCAACAGATTCCACCTCTTGGGTCCCCTTTCTCCTCCGGGAGAAGTTTTTTCTGCTGTCCTTTAATAAACTTCTAACTTTCCACTCTGACCTTGCCTTGGCTTGCTTCTCTTGTGTTATTCTTCAACATTGGGGAAGCAAGGACTCCTCACGGGTCAACAGCGGTAACAGCACCTGTAAAACAAAAATTTGGAAAGAATCTGGTAGGAGAATCAGCCAGATGAAGCCTCTGCAGTGGTGTGTACCTAGGCAATGTGGAATAGAATAGTGTTAGCTCGTTACAAGAATTTTCAATTTTTTAAATGCTGAGAAACAAGCCACATAAAGACACGGAAGTGAAAAGGTTCTTTATAGGTCTGAGGAAGCAGAAAATATTTCTTAATAAGGTCCCAAGCTAATACTTTTGGCACTAGAGGAAGTAGTATTGAAACAGGTAAATCAATCCTATTTTCACTTATATACTGTCCTCAAAATCATCAAGGGAACATTTTTTTTTAATTTAGATACTGGGCTCATTCCCTACATTGTCATATTCAACTGGTCTGAAATTGGCTTCAAAATTTATATATAATCATTTTAGTTGAGCTTCATAATGAGACCAAGTTTGAAAAACATGGGTCACATGCTTAGGTGACATAGAGCATCATGGTCTTTTGTAGCAGGCAGTGAGGGAAGAAGAAACTAAGAAGCAGGTTTGCAAGGCTGAGGTAGTACAACCATTTACAAAACTGTGCTGACTACCAAGAAAGAGGGGATGGTATGAAATGAGGCACAAATGTTTCAAAGGCCAAGGAGTACTGAAAAACAGCAGATCTCTTACTTCTTCTTTTGGCTTGAGTTAACAGTTCATCCATCCATCCATTCATTATCTACTGAGTATTACTGTGTATCAGAAATGAGTTTGCCAACTGCAAAGGTTTTATTAGAAATCAGCCCTAAACTGAAGGGATCAGAGTTTGGTAGGACATGACTTCTAGTTGTGATTGAAGAATGAGCAAAATGAGATGGAAATGGAAGAGGGAGTAGCTAACTCCACTGGGGGAAAGAAGAGGTCAGGAATTACTTCAGTAGGAACTGGTCTAGAAGCTTGAGTGACGGTTTACCTGAATGAAAAAGGCAAAAAGCCTTCCAAAGTCACATGCAGCTAAAGCATAGAGTAAGGAGGTGAATATAGAAAACAAGTAAATCAGGGTCAGGTTGTAAAATTGTCTTGTATTCTTATGCTAAAAGTTTTAGAAATGAACTAGAGTTCCCTGAAAAATCAGTTGATCCACCCAAACACTTTTTATTTTATTTTTTTCTATTTTGTTTTAATTAGTTATACATGACAGTACAATGACCTTGATATATCATACATTTGAATCAGATGGGATATAATCTCTCATTTTTCTGAGTGTACAGGTTGCAGAATCATATTGGTCATGCAAACACTTTTTAATAGAAAAGAAATTATCAGATTTATTCGTAGGACTATTTTCTACATTTAACATAATTTGTATATCATAAAACTATAGGTATATGCTGTGGATTGAATTGTGTTCTCTAAAATTCATCTGTTGGATCCACAACCACTGATGAGCTATTTAGAGGTGGGACTCTGAGAGGCAATAAAGTTTAGATGAAGTATTGTGGTAAGAGCCCACATTATAGGATCAGTGTAAGATCCAAATTATAGGATCTCTTGTCAGAGTAAGAGAGGACAGAGTTCCCCATCTCTGCCTGGTGAGGACACATCCAGAATTCTATGTCCACAATCAGGAATTGGGTCCTCCTCTGGCTAGCATTCTCAACCTGGACTTTCATCCACTGGAACTTGAAAAATCAATATCTTGTGGGGTCATTCAGTTAACCCAGAGTATTTTGTTACAGCAGTAAAAGGCAGTATGAAAGTTTACTGTACCTATAGCTCCATGTGTTTGAAATAAGTGCAAAAGTTAGGCTGGCAACCAGAGGAAGAGTGAAGAAAGCTACAGAGAACCGTGACCTTGGCAGTCAGGGTGAAGCCTCCTACTGTGGTCTATCTGATGGTAGCTTGTTGTGGCATCATTGGGAGATTTTAAAAATATTACCATCCCTGTTTTCCCTAATTCATAGCTAAACACCATTATATGAATGAGACGGAGGAGTAAAGATGCAAGAATCATGAATCAAAATGGAAAAAAAATTAATACTGATAATAAGTAACTTCAGGTGAGGTGAGTTAGATTTTCTCACTGTGAAGGACCAGGAAAACTGTGACACACCCATCACATTTCATCACTAGTCCTTCTACTTTGTTTGTACTCTTTACACAGAGATTTCCATGTGAAGAGCCATCCATAAGGGTGATTTCCATTCTTACAGTATTCCCAGTGTCGAGATTCATGAGGTCACATGTGAAGATGAATTTGTCAGTTAGGCGGCTCTCTCCTAAGGGCAAGAAGCTTAATCATTCTTTTTTTTTATTTTCTTTCTTTATGCTTTTTTTTTTTTTTGATACTGACCTTGTCTTGTCTAGAGATGAATCAATGCATCAAGCTAGAAATGGTAAATCATGAATAAATGATTTATGCTTGTCTTGATCAAGTATGATAGATTGCTTGTATTTCTGACTATTACTGCATATAAAGATTTATATAAAATACAAGTGACTGTGGATAGGAGGAAAAAAATTGAGAGATTTCTCCAATGATATAGTTCAGTGTAACACTGTAAATGTTATTTCTAGTGACTCAGTCCTTCAGAAAATAATGATGACACATGATGAATTCAATGATATTTATCAAATAAAGAATATATTCTTGCTCGAATCTTTAATTTATTTTCTTTCCTTTTTTATGCCCCACCCTGCTCCATCTCTTTCAATCACACTAAAATCCAATAGGCAACAACTAATTCCAATTTTTTTTTCTTATTAGGTATTTTTTCTCTCTCCTCTCACCTTATTTCTTCACTACCCTAATTTCTGAAATTTTCTCCAATAGAAAATGTTATGGGCTAGGCTATATGGGCAATGACCAAACAGACTCCATTTTACCCTGAGATTTCATATCATGTAAGAAATTCTTCTTCCATGGGAAGGCCCCACCTCCGTACCCATTAATGGTTACCTAGTATAACATATTGGCAACACAAAATAGCAATTCTTATCTAATGAAAAGGTGTTCTTTTTGGTTTCCATTTTACTTGTGCAATGTACCTTTTCAGAGATTGATTATCTACATGTTAGTAGCCATTCTCTAACTTGTACTGAAGTAGGGTCATTTTAAACCACTTCCCTTCTGCTTGCTTGCTGCTATGCCAAACTGGAAAGTCCGGTGGGAAATACCAATATAACCATTGCATTTTCTCACTAACTGCCCAATTCAGCTTCTATACCTGCTTCATGCAGCTACGTCAACCTGAATATGGTTTTTGCAATTTTTGCCTTAAATATTCTAAAATGCTCAGGTTCGGGCTGTTTCTCGCAGAGACAGTTATGGGTCCTGTGGGGAGCAGTCGCTGGGTGTCCAGCTAAATAAAGACTCTTCAATTTGAACAAAACTGAGACGTGGTGTGATTTCTGAGCGACCTGCCCCACAACAGAAAACCCACGTACTGGGAATTGATGATACCTACACAACCTGATGGGTTGTTATAAGTATTGTTAGGAAAAATGTAATAATATGCATATAAAATAAAAGAGAGGGATTTATTTATGAGATGGTTATAGAGTCAGAAGTACCAAAAAAATGCATTAAAAAAGAGACAAAATACAGCCTTTACTTTAAATTATAGCCCAAGATGAAGTTCAAAGGCAAGAGACAATCAATGCCCCTCTAGAAACAGTCAGGTAGAGATAGAAAATTCTCTTTTGTTGTATTCTGACTTCCAGCTGATGATTGAATGAGGCCCACCAACAATTGGGAGGGTGATCTGTTTGACTCAGTCTACTGACTAAAATGTTAATATCAACCCAAAGCACCTTTTTGAAAATCAAGACCTTGTTTTGAACTTTGTAACATTTTTTATTTTATATTTGATTTAGAGCTTTCCTCTTTTCTCCAGAGAGAGGTAATTTTGGATTATAGTAGGAAATGGAAGGCAGAGAGGGAAGGTTGTTGTGTAAAACCTTCAAATTTCTTCTCTTCTATCTTTGCTCTTTATCTTCTCATTGTGTTGGTCCTGAAACAAGATCTAGACCAAGAGTTCAATTAATACATAGATAGACAATATTGGTTACTATCTACAAAATTTTCATAAAACTGGAAAATCATACTGCTCTTTTGTTTTATTTTTTAGTCACAGTGAATTTGTATGTATATTTCTTTTTGTTCTCATAAAACATGAGTTGAATTTTCTTGGTCCCTCAGCAAATAGTCTTGCAAGTAAAGCAGGCAGAGACCTGTTGGGTTGTTCAGACTTCCAATTCAAAGACTCCTTTCTTTCCTTATATATCTGTGGATTGTTCCCTTCTGTAAATATAGCATAAATTTATATACACCGTCTAATAATCAGACCCTGTCTTGGTTTAGAAAATCTTATACATCCAGTTTTTCTCTTCATGATTTTCTCACAGGCTACCATTAGTAATTGACCCAGATTTTGTCACAGTTTTCTGATATTTTCTGAAACCTACCTCCTCTTGGAGCAATCTCTAAGCCTACTCATTCTTTCTCTCTAACTGTTTATACTGATCTATCTTAGCTGAGCTCAGGGCATTTATCTTCCTAGGAGGACACCCTTCTCTTTTTTATATGAATATTTTCTCAGATTTTCCATTGGAAAGATCCCTTTGTGGTAACTCTTTCCTTGCAATATCATGTCAACCTCTTGCCAGACTCTGACTTTGCTCGTTTGCATGTAATTTGTGGCTTGTTACTGTTCTTTTCATTTTCCTTTCTTCCTTCCCTTCCTCCCTACTTCTTTCCTTCCTCTCCCTCCCGCTACCTCCTTCTTTCCTCTCTCTCTTCTATATTTTTTATTTTGGTGCTGAGAGTTGATCCTAGCACCTCATGTACGGCTACAATGCTAGTCATAAGTTTTCGTGAAATTTAACCATTCAATTTTGATGTGCTTTTTTAAAATTTTTATCCACCCCCCCACCTTTTTTTCAGAAGAAAATCTGGGGATAGTCAAATCAAACTTCCCATTGGGAACACACATTTCAATTATATGATGGCAATACCCTGATATCTCTCAAAAGTTTAAATGCATATAAAAATACCATTCCAGTCTGCTTGCTTTGGGTGCTTGAGGTTTCATCTGGATGCTGTTGCCTTTAGTATGTACAGGCTGCAATGTCAAGGTTGGACAAGAAGGGGAGTTTCTGAGAATGTCAAAACATCAGGGTTTGGGGGGTAATCATTTGGTCTTCTGAACATGGATACTCCCCATGTGTTCCTGGCAATATCAACTTTCCAGAGAATTCTGCTGTTTCTCTGACAGATTCTCCACCCACTGTTTAAACATGGAGACAGATACCCCAGTGAGAGCTGGATGAACAAAAGCTTCATTCACATGTAGCTTTCCATGCAGTTGTTGACCAACACTTACTATTGCTGTTGGTTAGTGATTTTCACCTCTTATTTGCTCCTGACTCTTCTCTAGCTCTGCTTATCCTTGAGGGAAGCTATAATTGTCATTTTTTTAAAAAATTTTGCTCTTCTCTATACACCCTTGGATTTCCAGTTTTTCATGGTTTCTGGTCTCCTAAGTGATCCTACATCTGCCCAGGTAATTTTTTTTCCCAATTCCCTTTTTGCTATTCATTTCTTTCTACACTCTCTTGGGATTCAAGTTGAATCTAGAAGGTCATAATGTATCTTTAGACTGCTACCTTTATCTGGAAACCAATAGGTTTCTTTCATTTTTAAAAATTCTTGTCATGTTCCTTTAGATGAAGTCTGGTTTATCAGCATTCTTTTTTTTTTTTAAGTGGTTCACAGTACTGAATAAAATAATTTATTTGCTGTCATAAAAAACATGTGGTCCATCACCTCCCTTGCCCTGAACTACATTTCTGTGAATACAATATAAGATTAAATTAACACATTTGACAGGCATATTACATTTGCTCTTATAGAAATCAAATCAATTAACTCTAGTAGATCATTTTTGTAGGTATACCAAGACTAACCTAGATATTATATCTTTCATTGGTGCAGTTGAATTTTCATTATTTTGCTCCAATCTTTTTAAATTTGGTTTATTATTCAACCTATTATTTATTGCTCCCTGATTTCATATTAATTACGATTACTTAAAAACAATTTTTCAAAGGCCCACTGTATTTTATAGTTGTTGAATATACAATTCACATATTCCATTAGCCAAATGACCCTAGGAGAGACTGTTTTTTTCCATTAAATTTCTAGAGAAAATATAAACCTAGGTATTTAATATATTCTTCAATATGTATTCATTGAGCAACAAGCCACATTTAAGATCTTGGACACATAGTAAGTTAAAATGTTCTTGTGCAGATAATTGAGGAGTGAAACAGTTTATATACAGACACACACCACAGAATAATTCACCAAGAGATTATTGTTTTGCCAAGAATTAAATAAGATGAATTTATATGATTTTTTTAGTTGTAGATGGACACAATATCTTTACTTTTTATTTATTTATTTTTATATGGTGCTGAGGCATGAACCCAGTGCCTCACACATGCTAGGCAAGCACTCTGCCACTTAGCCACAACCCCAGCCCCAAGAGGATTTTATAGGCTGTGCCTAGATACTTTTTGATTTTTTTCTTCCTAATAACTGTCTCATTGCTATTCAGGATAACATTATACACTTATAAGAAAGCTTCAGGTACACACCACTTGAGAAAACTACCAGAAAATTTTGTAGGTACAACTTTTCACATACCACAGAGCCATAAAAACTATAACTTCAGAATAAAATGTCATCAAGTGTCCCCAGTAGGGAAGCCCCTTAAGGTAACTTAAGGAAGTGAGAACTATATTTCCAAAATAGGCTGATGTTATGTACCTCATGTTTAGTTGCACCCACTAAGCAAATATAGCCAATATGCTTTATGCTTACTTTGAATCTGATCAAAAGCTTTCTGATTTTTTGTTGTAGATAGTCCAAATAATTTGGCCAAGGTCTCCCAAGGCTCCCACCAGGACAAGAGCTTCGACTGTCAGGATTCGGTGACAACCAATCTCTGCAACTCGAACCTGCCACTTAGGCACTCCTGATTTTTTGGCTCTAGCAAGGATGCCCCTTTTGCCAGTAAATCAGTTTCCTCCTTCTCTTCCTTACATGGGTAATGTGTCCTTTCTGCCGGTCGACTCTCCCCTACAATTCCTCTTGGAATATAGCACCCAGGCCTGGTCCACTTATCCCTTAGACAATCAAAGCAGATGGCCCCTTTTTGAGTCTCTGGATCTTTCCATTCTAAGGGATCTCTACAATTACTATGAGAGTTAAAAAAAAAATGGGTAGAGATCGTTTATGTCCAGGCTTTCTTCTTGCTCCTATCCAATCCTGCTCTCTGCACCTCTTGCAAACCTCTACAAATTCTTCTAGTCCATCCAAAGGGCGCTCAATAGGTGACACAGTTTTCCTACTTAATTTCTTGGCCTTAAAGGGATATCGGGCCTTTCCACAAAAGGCCCAAATAGCATGTTGCTAGGGTTCTTTATCTCTCAAGGGAAAAAGGCCATTACAGTAGACAGAAAACAGCTTATTGTGTCTATACCTACACCAAAGACAAAAGATGACTCTCCTTCTTGGGTTTGGCTGGGTACTTCAGGGCCTGGATTACTTTTGAATTTCTCCTTCCTCGCCAGGCTGCTATATAATCTGGCCAAGAGCCCCCAAGATGAACCCCTACTCTCAGTGGTAGAGAAGCCCTTTACAAAAAGGCCCTCTTCTGGGTACCCACCCTGCATCTCCCCCACCTCTCCCAACCCTTCACCCTCTATGTACATGAAAAACAGAGACAAAGTCTGGGCGTTCTGGGTCAGGAATATGGCCCCACAATTGTACCATGGCCTACCTATCCAAATAGCTCAACCCCACCCTCAGGGGCTGACCTCCATGCCTCAGAGCCCTAGCAGCGGCCCATGACCTCCAGAAAGAAGCACACAAGCTTACCTTTGGCTCACTGATAACCATCTCATCTCCTCACCATCTAAAGGATTTCCTCACTTACAAGGGGCTACAGTCACTTCCTCCTTCCAGGGTTTTATTCCTTCTTGTCTCATTCCTTGAAAGTCCCTCCATCTCTTTTCAGTCCTGCTCTCCATTAAACCCTGCCTCCCTCCTCCCATCTTCTCCCTCACAAGATCCCATCCACAAATGCCTGGAGGTATTAGAGACGGTTTTACCCTGCCCTACCACCATTTCTGAGGGACTCCTGCCCTCTTCAGACCTCGTCTGTTTCTCAGATGGTAGCTCTTTTATACACGAAGGGGTTAAAGTGGCAAGGTATGCTCCACCATAGAGGCAAAACCTCTCCCACCCAATACCACCAACCAACAAGCTGAACTCATATCTACCACAAAGGCATACGAGCTATCAGAGGGAAAAACCCTCCCCCTATATACCGATCTCCCATGCAGACATTTGGAAGAAAGGGGGCTATTGACCACCAGAGGGACAGTAGTCATTAATTCCACACTTATTTCTGGCCTACTATGAGCCTCCAGGCTGCCTTCCCAACTGGGAATAATCCATTGCAAGGCCCATCAAACTGACTCCTCCCTTACTACTATGGGGAATTCCAAGGCTGATCAAGGGGCTTGATCTGCTGCCCTACAGAGCTTTATCTCCTCTCTGCTACTCTTCGTTACCACTGGGGATCAGCCCAAAGATCCCCAGCAACTCTTCCAGTTTCTTCACTCTCTATTCCATTTTAGTCCACAGAGTCTCACTACTTTCCTTCACTCTTTTTTCACCCTTTCCCCACTCAATAAGACCCTTCTACAACAGATCACTTCCGCTTGTCAGATCTGCCAGAGAACCAATACCAATACTCCATTAAAACCTAAACTTTTCCCTTCTCATCAGGCCTGCAGTCATACCCCAGCTGCAGACTAGCAGATTGATTTCACCAACATGCCCCAAGTAAAAAACAAGCCTTGATTGTTCTTTCACTGCCCCTCCTCTTCCATCTATGCTCTGAACTCTGGTGCTATCAAGGCTGGCTCCTTCCTGACCTCAGTCTCTCTCAAAACCCTACCTCCTTAACACCTTGTCAACTTGTTTACTATTGCCCACCAGGGGAAAAAAACCCTCTAAAACCAAAATGGGAGAGTCCTGCTCAGGTGATTATGTGCACTCCCTCGGTGGCCAAACTCAAACTACCTAATAACCAACTTACCCCATAGATTCATATTTCCAGGCTTAAGCCCAGCACTCCTACACCTTCATCAGAAGAGCCAATGATCCTCACATGTCATTAAGTACTCTTGTCAATGCCTCCCCTCATTTCTGGCCCCTCTTGGGTCTTCTCTTTGCTCTATGTCTGAAGATTTAAAGCAAGTGACCCTAAAGGCCCCCTCCAGCCAGATCCCCACTACTTGCTTAAAACTGGCCAGTAGTGGGACTGTTGTGGGTTATCCTTCTGACAAACCACTTAGGTGTCCAGAGCATGGTGACCCCTGAATAAGTGTGATCATAAGAGAACACTTTACCAGTTGCCTTCTGGGCCTAAGGAAGAACATGTGTTTTGTTTACCCTCCCAGTTTTGAAAGAATTTCAAGTAACAGTATTTAAAGTTGAAGTGTTTCACATAAAACCTGGAGAGATCTCAAAGGGAAATATGGTAACAATGGGCCATCATCCTCCCTTGGCCGCCTTCAAGAAAGGCAAAGAGAGAAGCAAGCTGGTACACCCAGGTAGGAGAAAGTTTGAAGAGCAGGCTTAATAGAGATTGGAAGGAGCTAGATTGGACTAGGAATGAAGAGTGGAATTGAGGGTGTTAGGTGCAGGACAAGCTGGTCTGCAGGGCATGCCAAACAAAGTTAGCTGCAGGATGACCTGGCTTCTCAAACCCTCTGTCTGGTTCTTTATCACCTGTTTGCTTCAAGCCCAAATGCCCAAGCCCCCCCTCAAAGCTGAACACTTAACCGCCCTTGTGCCAACAAGGCACTTGTAGACCCAGAGACCCCATTAGATTTGGCCTATAAAAACTCCCTGTGCCTGTCCCTTCCCTTTATCATAAAGTTCATTCAGACTCAGGTGGGTAAAATTTCTAATCAAGCTTTTAACCAGCTTCTTCTCAGGAATTACCAACTCCTGGATACTGATGATACTCCAGTTGAGACTTATGCCGAATAGACTGACATCATCATGGATCTGTGGTGGCAAGAAACCTTCAATGATACCAGTCTTCTCTGCCCTCCTGTGGGGGCTCCTTACTTCCCTCCTCTCTTTCTCCCACACCACCTCATCTCAGCAGGAAGCAGCCAGAATGAGTCGACACCCACTCTCATTTAATAACAAAGAGAGGGGAATGTTGGGAGTCGCCCTGGCTCCAAAGACTAACTTCCTTATCCCCCAAGAAGAGCCGTCCATTGGTGAGCCCTGCTGGCTCACATGATCCTTACCCACCAATCAGACTAGCCCTGCTGGCTCACATGATTCTTATCCACCAATCAGAAAGCACCCCAGCCAACTGTCAAACCACTCCTGGCTCTATAAATATGCAGAGCTGTTCCTCAATAAACGGCATTTTCACTGACGGCAGGCCTTGATCGTTTTTTCATGAACCCAGTGCCTCACACATGCTAGGCAAGCACTCTGCCACTGAGCCACAACCCCAGCCTTAAGAAGATTTTATAGGATGTAGGCTCCCTATTTACCTCTCTTATTGTTTCTTTTGCTGAGAAAAAACTTTTTAGTTTGAGTAAGTCCCATTTGTTAATTCTAGTTATTAACTCTTGTGCTATGGGTGTCCTATTGAGGAATTTGGAGCCCGACCCCACGGTATGTAGATCATAGCCAACTTTTTCTTCTATCAGACGTAGTGTCTCTGTTTTGATATCAAGCTCCTTGATCCATGTTGAGTTAACTTTTGTGCATGTCGAGAGAAAGAGATTCAGTTTCATTTTGATGCAAATGGATTTCCAGTTTTCCCAGCACCATTTGTTGAAGATGCTCTCCTTCCTCCATTGCATGCTTTTAGCCCCTTTATCAAATATAAGATAGTTGTAGTTTTGTGGATTGGTTTCTGTGTCCTCTATTCTGTACCATTGGTCCACCCGCCTGTTTTGGTACCAGTACCATGCTGTTTTTGTTACTATTGCTCTGTAGTATAGTTTGAAGTCTGGTATTGCTATCCCACCTGATTCACACTTCCTGCTTAGCATTGTTTTTGCTATTCTGGGTCTTTTATTATTCCATATGAACTTCATGATTGTTTTATCTATTTCTACAAGAAATGCTGTTGGGATTTTGATTGGCATTGCATTGAACTTATAGAGAACTTTTGGTAATATCGCCATTTTGATGATGTTAGTTCGGCCTATCCGTGAACAGGGTATATTATTCCATCTTCTAAGGTCTTCTTCTATATCTTTCTTTAGGGTTCTGTAGTTTTCATTGTATAAGTCTTTCACCTCTTTTGTTAGGTTGATTCCCAAGTATTTTATTTTTTGGGGGGATATTGTAAATGGAGTAGTTGTCCTCATTTCCATTTCAGAGGATTTGTCGCTGATATACAGGAATGCATTTGATTTATGCGTATTGATCTTATATCCTGCCACTTTGCTGAATTCATTTATTAGCTCTAATAGTTTCTTTGTAGACCCTTTTGGGTCTGCTAGGTAAAGAATCATGTCATCTGCAAATAGTGATAATTTAAGTTCTTCTTTTCCTATTTTTATGCCTTTAATTTCTTTCATCTGTCTAATTGCTCTGGCCAGTGTTTTGAGGACTATGTTGAACAGAAGTGGTGAGAGAGGGCATCTCTGTCTTGTTCCAGATCTTAGAGGGAATGCCTTCAATTTTTCTCCATTCAGAATGATGCTGGCCTGTGGCTTATCATAGATTGCTCTTACAATGTTGAGGTATGATCCTGTTATCCCTAATTTTTCTAGAGTTTTGAACATAAAGGGATGCTGTACTTTGTCGAATGCTTTTTCTGCATCTATCGAGATGATCATATGGTTCTTATTTTTAAGTCTATTGATGTGGTGAATAACATTTATTGATTTCTGTATGTTGAACCAGCCTTGCATCCCAGGGATGAATCCTACTTGATCACGGTGTATGATTATTTTTGGTATGTTTTTGAATCCGATTCGCCAAAATTTTATTGAGGATTTTTGCGTCTAGGTTTATTAGAGATATTGGTCTGTAGTTTTCTTTCTTTGAAGTGTCTTTGTCTGGTTTAGGGATCAGAGTGATATTGGCCTCGTAGAATGACACTTCAGATAGAGCCCTAATATCCAGAGTATACAAGGAACTCAAAAAATTAGACAAAAAGACAACAAATAACCCAATCAACAAATGGGCCAAGGACCTGAACAGACACTTCTCAGAGGAGGACATACAATCAATCAATAAGTACATGAAAAAATGCTCAACATTGCTAGCAGTCAGAGAAATGCAAATCAAAACCACCCTAAGATACCATCTCACTCCAGTAAGAATGACAGCCATTATGAAATCAAATAACAACAAGTGCTGGCGAGGATGTGGGGAAAAGGGTACACTGGTTCATTGTTGGTGGGACTGCAAATTGTTGCAGCCAATTTGGAAAGCAGTATGGAGATTTCTTGGAAACCTGGGAATGGAACCACCATTTGACCCAGCTATTCCCCTTCTCGGTCTATTCCCCAAAGACCTAATAAGAGAATGCTACAGGGACACTGCTACATCGATGTTCACAGCAGCAGAATTCACGATAGCAAGATTGTGGAACCAACCTAGATGCCCTTCAATAGATGAATGGATAAAAAAATGTGGCATTTATACACAATGGAGTATTACTCTGCATTAAGAAATGACAAAATCATAGAATTCGGAGGAAAATGGATGGCATTAGAGCAGATTATGCTAAGTGAAGCTAGCCAATCCTTAAAAAACAAATGCCAAATGACTTCTTTGATATAAGGGGAGTAACTAAGGACAGAGTAGGGATGAAGAGCAGGAGAAGAAGATCAACATTAATAGGGATGAGAGGGGGGAGGGAAAGGGAGAGAGAAGGGAAATTGCATGGAAAGGGATGATGATCCTCAGGGTTATACAAAATTACATACAAGAGGAAGTGAGGGGTAAGGAAAGAATAATACAAGTGGAAGAAGTGTTTTACAGTAGAGGGGGTTGAGAGAGAAGAGGGGAGGGGAGAAGAGGGGAGGGGGGATAGTAGAGAATAGGATAGAGAGCAGAATTCATCAGACACTAGAATGACAATATGTAAATCAATGGAAATGTAATTGATGTAACTGATGTGATTCAGCAATCTGTATATGAGGTAAAAATGGGAGTTCATAACCCTTTTGAATCAAACTGTGAAATATATCAAATTAGATGTAATGTTTTCAACGACCAACAATAAAAAAAGAAGATTTTATAGGCTGTGCCTAGATACTTTTGATTTTTTCTTCCTAATAACTGTCTCATTGCTATTCAGGATAACATTATATACTTATAAGAAAGCTTCAGGTACACACCACTTGAGAAAACTACCAGAAAATTTTGTAGTTACAACTTTTCACATACCACAGAGCCATAAAATCTATAGCCTCAAAATAAAATGTCATCAAGTGTCCCCAGTAGGGAAGCCCCTTAAGGTAACTTAAGGAAGTGAGAACTATATTTCCAAAATAGGCTGATGTTATGTACCTCATGTTTAGTTGCACTCACTAAGCAAATATAGCCAATATGTTTTATGCTTACTTTGAATCTGATCAAAAGCTTTCTGATTTTTTGTTGTAGATAATCCAAATAATTTAATAATAGAGAAATTGAGGCAGGAGTATATACATATATGTACATGTATGTGTCTGTACTAACAATAACTACCTTGCCTTAGCAAAATTTGAAGACTGTACAGTTTTAAATCTATCTTCTTTAAACTTTGTTTCAAGTTTTAATGTTGTTTCAGATTTTTGTTATCCAAGAATTGTTCAAGAATCCCTTATTTACAAGGTTAGCTTCTAATCTTATATTATTTGTGCATTTTAGTATCGCCATAAAAATCTCCTTTATTCATTATCAGTTATGAGAAAAAAATGAGCATTTCTATTTACTGTCAGTTGCAGTAAAAATTGATATTTTTTTAAAATAAAAAAATGGGAAGTTACTGAAATTTACAATTTATGAAGATTTTTTATTTAAAGATGGAGTCTTGAACATGAAATATTTTGCTCTTTAAGGAACTCATTGAAATGATAGTAAATGGGTGAAAAATTCATAGCAATAAATAGAATTGCAATAGAGTATTTTTGAATAATGTTTTTCATATGTTAAAGTACAAAATGGAGTAGTAGAAATAGTTGCATGTACTTCTCATTATGGAATTGATACTGGTGAAGACGAAAAGGAAACATAGACACTCCTCTCTCTTACCAGTTATCTCTCCTCATTTCTCCCATGAAGAACACTCCTACTATGGTTGATTTGACTGACACTCTACCTTCTGTGAGGGCTGGAGCTTCCCCAGGCTAAAGTGTGCTTCACTCTTTCTCCCCACTTCTCCAGATGCAAC
The DNA here is from genome assembly GCF_052094955.1 of Ictidomys tridecemlineatus. NCBI lineage: Eukaryota > Metazoa > Chordata > Mammalia > Rodentia > Sciuridae > Ictidomys > Ictidomys tridecemlineatus. Next base: position 415,586 of record NW_027521824.1, on the reverse strand, counting down.
AACACCACCCAAACTGCTAAACGTGGCATCTTTCTTTTTATCATCCATTTAACAAATACATATTGGATGCCAACCTGATGCCAGGTAGCTGAAGCATTTGGAATAAAAGTGTGAATATGTAAGAAATCTAAATTCTAATAGAGGAAGCAATCACATATAAAATAAGTAAAATTCTAACTTCAACTGAACCAATTCCTGATAGAAAAGTTCATGTTGCTATAAAATTAAAGAACGAGGGGTATGTGATACATTCTGCACAGTTTTTGAAAAGTTGAAAATTTAACTGAGATCTATTGAATATGAAGATGCTAACTAGCAAATAGATTATGGAAGCGCACAATGGGAACAGTGTGTATAAAACTGTGCTGTGAAGGTTCTGGGAAAGTTCAAGATGATATCAGAGTGCCAATCAGACTAAACCACAGAAAACTGGCAATGAGGTAAGGCCAGAGAACATAAGGCACCAGAGGACATGTTTACTCCTCCAATCCTAGGTACTCAGAGGCTGATAGAGGAGGACTGCAAGACTGGAAAACTTATAAGACCCTGTCTTAAAATAATAAATAAAAAGGTCTGGGGGTGGGGGGTAGCTGGGTGGTAGAGTGTGCCTAGGTTCAATATCCCATTCTGAAAAAAAAAAGGAGTAAGTAGGTCATAGGTTTTTGCATAGGATTTGGATAGAACCATCACATCTCCTACAAAAATTGTCTCCCAAAAGTTCATGTGAACAAAAATTCCAGAATTTTCAGAGGTGAAATGATTAGATTATTTGATCTAACCGGATTATTATATAAATCTATGGGGATGGAATAATTGGATTAACTGAGTGGTAAGTCTAGGCAGATGGGGTATGAATAGAGGAAGTAGGTCACCAGAGATGTGACTTCAGGGGTTTATATTTTGTGTTTGATGAGAAGAGCTATCTGCTTTCCTGTTGCCATGAATTGAGGTGCTTCCCTCACCAGCATCCCCCTGTCATGCCCATTTTCCACACTGATGGTCTGCCTCACCTCAGGCCCAGAGCTATGGAGTCAGATGACCGTGGACTGAACCTCTGCAGCCGTGAGTCAAAGTAAAACTTTTCCTCCTTTACGTTGCTCTTGTCAGGTCTTTGTCACAGCAATGTAAAACTAAAACAGGGGGATTGTTGTAATTTTATGTACTAAATTTACTTATATTTTGTTTTATTTTCTGCAGTTCTTACATTTAAACTTAGCACTTTAGAATTTTAGAGCATGTCTACAATGATAAACTATACCCTCATTTTGCTGTAAAATCAGTGTGACCTTAATATGACAGTTCTTTGACTACAATGAATTATATCCTCCATCACCTTTAGTTACTTTTCTTCTTCCAATTTTCTCCTTTTTTTTTCTTTCAAACTTTTGGTTGATTCTTTTAATTAGCTTTATCAAATTTTAAACATAATACAATTCAGCAATTTTAAATATACAATTTTCTGAACTGTGACAAATTTATACCATCATGTCACCACCATCCAAATCAGGATATAGGACATGTACATCAATTCAAAAGCTACCTCTTGACATTTTGCAATCAAATCCTCACACAATTTTATTCATTTATCTATTTGTTCAGCCTTAGCCAACTCTAATTGGGTTCTGTCATCATGATTTTTCCTTTCCTAGAATTTTGCATAAATGCAAACAACATTATGCCTGCAAAGCTAAGCATCAGCACCTAAGTAGCATTGGCATAGTGGTTTAGCTGGATAGCCATAAGCTCATAAAGTTGACCAGTTAAGCAAGCAGTGTTCAAATTAGATATAGAAAGATAGCAGGCAATATAAACTCATGCTTTTTTTCCCATTCACTGTGTGCTGCTAAGTTTCATGGGGATGGAAGGAGGGAAGACTCGAGAGGTCGGGTCTATGTACAACTGAGAAACCAGAGCTTAGTTACCTCCAATCTTTTAAGGGTGCTGTTGGCAAATTCCCCACTCTGATGAGAGACAATGTCTTCATTTCACAAGTCAGTAAACTAGTCTGTTTTCCAACAGAGAGGGGAATTCTGTCACTTTCTTTCTGAGGGCTTAAAATAATACACAACCTTGAAAAGAGTCCTCAACAAAAGTTGTCACAAAATTTATAGAAATCCCCTGAATAATTATGTCCCAACACTAGTCTTTTAAATATGATGTGTTTCACTTAGCGTAATGCTTTTGAAACTCATTTTCATAATGCACATGTCAATAATTTACTCTCTCTTATTCCAGGGTAGCAATCCAGTGCATAGCTAAGCTATAATATATTACATCATTTCAACAGTTCATGAATATTTTGTATTCAGTTTATTATAAAAATCTATTATGAACCTGTGCAAGCATGTTCTTACTTAGAAATAAGTTTTTATTTCTCTAAAGTCATGACTTTGATGTGATATTGCTGAGTCACATGGTATATATGTTTAAATTTAAGAGACTGTTAAAAGTGGCTGTTAACATTTTTGCCTACTTCCCACCAATGTCTGAGAGTTTCACTTGTTCCATAATCTTGCAAACATTGGGGATAGTTGACTTGGGGATGTAGCTCGGTGGCAAAGCACTGGCGTACCATGCACAAGGCCTCAGATTTGATCCCTCATTCACACACTCACAAACACACGAAATTGGTATTGTTATTGGAGCAGTAGTAACACAGTGTGGCTTTTGTATATATTTTATATTTATAGCTTTTCTTTAATGGTATACATGTTAAAATTTTTGTGGCCAATGTCTTTAATGATTGTGATATTTTGGCCTTATTGAGGTATAACAGTTCTTTATGTATTCTGGGTACAATAACTTTATTAGATATGTTTTGAAAATAATTTCTACCAACATTTGTCTTGCCTTATCTTTTTCATAAGAATGCCTTTTAAGGATAATTTATATATAAAAAATTAGAAAAATGCAAATTAAAATGACATTGAAATTTTACCCCTCTCTAGTCAGAATGACAATTATCAAGAATACAACTAACAACAAATGTTGGTGAAGATACGGTGAAAGGGGAATGCTCATACATTATTGGTGGGACTGCAAAATTAGTGTAATCCCTCTGAAAAGCGGTATGTAGATTTCTCTAAAACTAGAAATGGAACCATCATTTGACACAATTATCCCACTCCTTGGCATATAAGTAAAGAGTTTAAAATCAGCATATTACTGACACAGGTTGTGTTGGTCAGGTCCAACACAATGTTTACAGCAGTACAATTCACAATAGCTAAACTATGGAGCCAATCCTTCAACAGGTGGGTGGATAAAGAAATTGTTGTATAGATACAGAATGAAATATTAATCATACAGAAAAATGACTTTATGACATTTGTGACTAACTGGATGAATCTGGAGATTTTCATCCTAAGTGAAATAAGCCAATCCCTAAAAACCAAAGGTCGAATGGTTTCACTGATATGTGGAAGCTAAGCCACAAATAAAGTAGGTGAGGGGAAGAAATAAAGCTCAGTAGATTAGACAAAGAGGAATGAAAGGAAGGAAGTAGGGATAGAAATAAGAAAAACAGTAAAATAAATCTAACATAATTTTCCTTGTACACATAAGAAAATATCTAAGTGAGTCCTACCATTGTGCCCACCCACAAGAATGGAGTCCTAATTACAACGATTTTATCAAATGAATTCTACTATCATGTATAATTAAGAAGAACTAATAAAAAATAATAATGCCTTTTGAAGAGCAAAATTTAACCATTAATAAGTCTGTTTATTGTTCTTTTAAAGAACTTATGGCTTATGCTTTGTTTTTTTATAAAACAATCATTGCCTATTCTAAAGATTTTATCATATTATTTCATCCATAAGTTTCATAGTTATTCCTTATATATTTTAGTGTATGATATATTTTAAGCAAATTTTACATAATATTTGAGATATAGTTCATGGTTTATTTTCTCCTAGAGACGGAATTTTTTTTTCATTTTTGATCTATTAATATAATGAACAATGTTGATCTCTTAAAATATTATTTTGGTCAACTTTTTTTTGCTGCTGTGACTAAAGGACCTGAACACAATTATAGAGGAGGAAAAGTTTATCTGAGGGCTCACCATTTCAGAGGTCTTAGTCCACAGAAGGCTGTCTCCATTCCTTAGGGAGTAAGCTGATGCTGAACACCATGGCAGGAGAGGGTGGCAGAGAGAAGCAGCTCACACCACATGATCAAGAAACACAGAGAGAGAAACTCTACTCTGACTCCACTCTCCAGATACAAATATATACACCCAAGCTGTGCTCTGATTCTTATTTCCTGCAGCCCCACCCTCCCCACCACCACTTCAGTCATCACTCAGTTATTCCTTATCAGGGGATTAAATCACTGATTGGGTTAAGACTCTTAAAACCCAATCATTTGTCCTCTGAACCTTCTTCCATTTTCTCACATGTAAGCTTCTTGGGGACACCTCATATCCAAACCATAACAAATATTAAATATCGTTAGGAGTGACATCAGCAATATAGTGGGATGGGAGTCCCTGCCCTTGTTCCCCAATGAAATTCCAATTTAACAGTGATATAAGACTAAAATAAACAATCTGGAATTCAGTGAAGAAGCCTCAGTATCCTCAGAAAGCACAAATCTGTAAATACTCACATAAAAATGTGTGAGGACAATTTTACATAACTTGTGTCAGCTCCTCCCTCAAGGTGGTGGTGTTCAGAACTAAGAGAGTTGCCAGTCACTGACTTCTTCCTCAAAGAGGAGGAGAGAATAGAGTATTTGTCCAACCAACTCATATCATCAGGATGCTACCAGAGGACAGTTTTTGTCTCGCTTCATCTACGGCACAGATTAAACAAGCAGTTTAGATGTCATGGGGTGGGTAAGAATTAAGAGGCAGGAGATTTGTTGCAATTAGTACATCTCTGTGAGATTGGGAGAGGGTGTGGAACCTGAGACTCTTCCCTTAGAAGTGAAGGAGAGCAGTGAAACATGTTTTGAACACCTATCTACTTACCTTTCAGTGCACTACACAGGGGGCCAGGTTTTATCATCAGCAAGTCTTTGTCTTTCTTTAGAGCATTACATAATAGTTGGGTTCATTTTGACAAAGTCATACATGAATGGAATTTAATTTTACTCCATGTCAATCCTGGCTCTCTCCACCACTTTCCAATTCTCCCTCCTCTATTGCCCTTCCTCTACTAATTTTTGTTTTCCTCCTTTATTTGTTTATTTTTTATTGGATAGTTACATGTGCATAAAAATTGAATTCCCTGTGATATATTTATACATAAACACAGCATGGTTTGATTAAATTTTTCACATTTTCTCTCTTTCCCCATGTCTGTTTCTTCTTTCTTGTTCTCCTTCTTCCACTCCACTGATCTTCTCTAAATCTTTATGATATCCAATCCACCCCTGGTCCCCTTTTTTTTTTCTAGTTTTTGCATATGAGAGAAAACATTTGATCCCTGATTTTCTGAAGCTGGCTTATTTAATTTAGCATGGTGTTCTCCATTTCTATCATTTTACTGGAAAATGCCATAATTTCATTGTTTCTTTATGGCTAAGTAAAAGTCCATTGTGTGTGTGTGTGTGTGTGTGTGTGTGTGTGTGTGTGTGTGTGTTAGTGTGTTTAATTTTCTACATCCATTCATGTATTGATCAGCACCTGGACTGGTTCCATAATTTGGCTATTGTGCTGTCATAAACATTTAAGTGGCTGTATTACTATAGTATGTTGATTTTAGTTTTTTAAAATAAATACCAAGAAACTAGCTAGCTGAGTCATATGGTGATTTCATTTTTTTTTGGTCTTTTTTTTATTTGTTTATTTGTTTTTAGGAATATCCATGCTGTTTCCTAGAGTGGTCATACTAATTTGTAGTCTCACCAACAACACTTGAGTGTACCTTTTCACCCACATCCTTGGCAGCATTAATTATTATTCATATTATTGGTAATTGTCATTCTGATTAAAGTGAGATAAAAATCTTTGAGGACTTTTGATTTGCATTTCTACAGATGTGGAACATTTTTCATATATTTTTTGGCCATTTGTGTTGCTTCTTTTGAGAAATATTTTATCGAGTCTGCTTTTAACTCCTTTATTATTCAATAAAAATGAATATTTCACTTGTTAGCCTAATCCTTCTTTAATGAAAGTGATTTTTTATTTCAGTTATTGTATTACTCATCTTTATTCTGTTAATTTTATTTAAAATATTTTCTGTCCCGTTGGTATTCTCCTTTAGTTCATATATCATTTTCCTGATTTTGTTTTGTTGTCATCTATGTTCTTTTATAACTCACTGAGTTTAAGACAATTATTTGTCAGAAAATTTGTAGATTTTCCTTCCTTTAGGTTATGGAGATTTTATAGTATTCCTTTGATTGAATCATGTTTCCCTGGTTCTTTTTATCTTTATAGTTTTCCATTGCTCTCTGCACATGTGAATAGTCTTCTCTCTCAAATTTTATGATTTGGACTTCAACAAAGAAGGACATTCACTAATCAGCCCAACTAGAGGTTCTGGGAACCTTTCAAACTATACATATGTTTCTTCTCTTGATTAATGCTCATATATTTCTCATTAGTGAAATTTACTGGTTTCTCTTTGTTGTTGTTTGTCATTTATAGTCTCTTGTTCCTTCTAATGCTTGTCAGCTAGAGTATGGCTCTCAATCTTCAAGGCATAGTGTACTCATCTCCCTTCCCCCCTGAGTATAAATTTTGAGTCTTTTCCAAATCTCACTGAGATATTGCTACAGCAAGCTGCTTTCCCTTTCCTTTGTTTTTAATGGCTGCTGCATTCAAACAATTCCAATTCCAGCATCACTTTAATGGTGAAAATTTGGTTAATTATTGTTGTTTCATGGAATCCAGAAGAAAATACTTCAAAGAAGGGGAAATTTTAAAAGACTTGAACATTATTCGAGTTGTAAAAGTTGAGAATGAAAACATATTTTTGGACTTAGTGCCTTAGAGATAAAAAAAGGTGACCATATCTTCAAAACTGGGATATTGCTGATGATTTCTACAATAATTATTAATAATGATTATTTTTACTTATTTTTTAAATTATTTGTAAAATATGGTTCACCATACTTAGACATACTATCTGAAAATTATTGAAACCTGGAGAATTAAGCATATAAGCTAGACGCTGAAGGAATGAAGCATGACAGATAAGAAAATGGCAAGATAATTAGCAAGTATGCAAAAAAAAGAAGTTAATTTATGAGAAGAAGGCAAAAGATAAGCAAGTGTGTAAGTGGGAATGCAGAATTTGGAAAGATTGTTCATGTTGATGATAATGATGTTTTCTTTCCTAGATGGGATTAAACTTTCAAGACTTATCTAACATTGTAGTAAGAAAGGAGGATGCTTTGCATAGAAATGCAGTTAAATTTCTATGTCTGAAAGAGGAATATGTGAAATGATCTCTGAAGAGTAAAAACAAAAGGAGAAAAGTGAGTACCACATGTTTAAAACAAGTCAAAAATGATTCAAATAGTCAAGGAGTTTGGGTTTTAAAGTTAAGCAGGGAGAGTACAACTTCCATGCTCCTAATTCATTCAGGTTAAACAAAGTGAAGTGAAGAATTTTCCCAAGGAATCTAGTCTAAATGCTTAAAAACAGAAAGATTTGGGGCCGATATCCCAAGTAGAAATACAATTAAGTTATTTCTTAATTTTTTCTTTGGGCTTATGTCTGTTTTTCCCAGGAACCTGATAGGATGTCTTTTACTTTTTCTTCTGTTTTCTTTCTTCTGTGAAGAAAATAGAAATCAACCCTGAACAACTTAATGAAAGACAATCTTCCAAACCTCATTTATAATGTAACAGAAAATCAATAATTAACTCATCAGATCCCAGGAAACATAAGACCCACAATAATAAAATCATGTGCTGCGAGTCAGGTTTGAATGATTCTCCATAGTTGCAAGGTTTTAAATGACTTCCTTCTTAAAATTTACTTTGGAAAGAGAGATGTATTCATCAACCCTTAAAACACTCACTCACATGCTGCACCCATGTACACAGATAATGAAGGAAGGAAGTTCCACAGGAAGTGAAAGAAGAGAGCATTCACAAGGGTAGCCAGACATGAGAAGTCATGGCCCACACAGGAAACCTCATGCTCAATAGTGACTGACACAGGTGTGAGTGGGACAGGAGCTATACCATGAAAAGGAGAGGGAAGGTGTAAGTTAGACATTAAAGGATTGGACATCATCCTAGGTTTTATGATGAAAATGATAGGAACCTACTAATACTATGATTTCTATATTATGATGAAAATCTGACCAATATGTTCTATTTTACTAAGTATTTTATAATATCAAGTGCTGTCTAAACTAACAGATAAGCAGTTTGAAGTTCTCTATTTCCACAAAAACGATGAATTGAAAAAAATACAATATTTGCTGAAGCTGAGAAAAAAGAAACAGAAACTTCAATTCAGAAAACTAAGGGAAAGCTCTGTCATGCCTCTCGTGTGATTTGCTCAAGGTACATTTTTTTTTCTATAATGCTATTCTTTTCCTTTTCTCCCTAAGAATTCACCCTTCAGACTCAACTCAAATCTCTCCTTCACTAAGAATCTTGACTTGACTTCTATAAGACTTAATTGTTTTCATTTTTTTTTTCTCATTTTTCCTTTTGTAGAACTCTGTTCTAAGACTCAGGGCTTCATTACAGCTGTGTGTTTGCCTCCCTTCTATTCCCTTGGCTCTGCACCAGAGACAGTCATTCAGTTTGTTACGAAGTAGGTGAGGAAATACACCACAAACCATTTCAAGTTAATTTGTTATAAATTATGTGGCTGAAAAACTTGCATACCTTCAGAGAAATAGTTTCAAGGGACCTTGATATATGCAGTTGTACGAGTTAGGTATGTTTATTCACTGATTCATTCACAGAAAAAAAGAGACCCAATAGAGACATAAAAAAATAAACTCAACCCTTCATCTACCCAACCACATGCTGCCCCCATAATACCAGGGCCAGGAGCGTGAAAACTCATTGAGCAGTCCCTCATGCCAGCTGGATTCTAGTTTGATCTGCCTATGACAGACATTTGTAAGAGAGTAAAAGTCACAAAAATGTGGAAGGCATCTTGATTTTCTCTGCTTCTGGTAGGGGAGCCTGAGGGAGTGGCAACTCCCGGACTTCTGTTCAGCCATGTGGCAATCCTTCACAGCTGTGCACAGGGGTTCCACCAGCAGTAGTGACAGTTTGGCTACAGGGTTATCACAGTTTTTCTCCTTCCTTCTCCAGCCTTAAGGTCAGTAGCAGTTTCCTGCAGTTATTATCTGAGAAATAATGCTTCTAATTTTTTTTTTACTCCAATCCTTTCAATAATTTTGCAATCATTTACTTGTTTTAAATTCCCCTCTGTTTAAAATACTTACAGTGACTACTCAATACAGGGGAGAGAAGATGCTGGCACGGAGAGGATGGTAACAGTGGCGACAGAGAAATATATGGATTTGAGCTCTGTTTTTCAGCAGAACTAACCAACTCATTGATGAATTGGACTTAGGGAATGAGGTAAATAAAATGATGAGATAATTCTCACTCTTTGGTGTTTTACTGATAGGGAAAAATTAAAGAGGAATAAATTGGGTAAGGAATATAAGTATACTGAAATTATATCTGGAAGCATTTAGGGGGTGACGAGCAACTTGTGTAGATTGATACAGCAGAAGTGGGAGCCGTTTACTGTAGGACAGGAAGGGTATATATACATTCCACACAGTTTATCTTAATTAACATAAACTAGATACAGCAGTCAACCAATAAGAAATCTCCACACTTAATAGCTCGATGGTGCCACCTCACAAACCACTCCCCCTGGCAAAATGCCAGGCACCATCCAGACTTGTTTACAGACTCTAACATTTGCCAGGTGCCATCCTGACTTGTTTACAGACCCTAATATTTACCCCTTTTGTTTAATTTAAATAACAACTATAGGGGTTTTTACACAAACACCACAAACAATCTGCTACAAGCAGAAGGGGAGGATACAAAATGCCACAATACCAAGACACTTGATGGCTCCATGCAAGAAGCCCTTGGAAAAATTATACCAGCAATGACACCGTTAGCAAAGATACCGAGTTACAATTTGTTGTAGATTACAGTTTGTTGTCTCAGTCCAGGTAAAGCAGTGTCTCAATAGATTAACTCACAGTCCAGGTAAGTTCTGCAGGCAGCTAGCTTAAATAACAGTCCAAGTAAGTTCTGCAGCCAGCTAGCTTGATCTGAAGTCTCAAGTCCGGTTTTCAGCAACACTGGAAATTCTTCCACCTTTGTGTTCACCGGCACTGAGATTAAGGCAGGAACTCAGGCAAATGTTAAAGAAAATCCTGTAGTATTCCACTAAGAAAACAACCTTCTGAACAATTTCGTACATTTTCTCAAGTTTTTTTACATTTGAAATAAGCCTTAATGGTGCACATTATTTATCAGCCTCCAGGTGTGGGAGAACCATTGTAGTTACTGGCCTTGGCTGTCTTCCACCTGCAGCCCCAGATGGCCCGGGAAAAGTGTGGGGGGGAATGTTCTGGACTCAAACTGCCACTGGGCACAGGGAGCAAGAGCCCGCCAGACTGTGCCTCCGGATAGGTTTGGATTTGGGCTCTTCCGCTCCGGGCGGGGGCAGGGAGGAGCCAGCTGCTGCTGCTTGGAAAATCCTCGCTTCACCATGATTGGCTCGCGCACATGGCAGCCGCTGTGCCGATTCACGCACCCTTTGGTAAAGAAAAGTATTTACTAATAGCCTTTTGCTGCAACTATTTTCCTGATAATCCTTCTTCTTCTGAATGTTCTTTTTCTTTCTTACTAGAGTTCCTGGGCTTCCATCAAAAAATGCCCTAACTATTCTTGGTTCCACAGGGGTGCCTCCTTCCCTTAGTAATTTACTTCTAACCCCTTCCATATTTTCATCACAAAGACAATACAATACACTGAGACAAAACAAGACACAAACATACTGTTTCAACCTTTTCCATTTTCTCAAAATGGCCATTTTTCCTCTCACCCTATCTGCCTAGGGACGAGCAGATTTGCTCCCGTCCTATCTAGGGATGAGCAGCTTTTTTTTTTTTTTTTTTGTCACTTACCCTCTCCCCGTAAGGGGCCACCATCCGCCACAGTCTGGCTGCAACAAAATAGCCGGGGGGGGGGGGTGTTGAGGAACAACTTGTGGAGATTAATACAACAGGAGTGGGAGCCATTTATTGTAGGACAGGAGGGGTATATATACATTCCACACAGATTATCTTAACATAAACTAGATACAGCAGTCAACCAATAAGAAATCTCCACACTTAATAGCTCAAGGGTGCCACCTCACAAACCACTCCTCCTGGCAAAATGCCAGGTGCCATCCAGACTTGTTTACAGACCCTAACAGGTTGTTAGAGAATGTCCCCCAGAAACTGTCCTTGTAACTATAGTCTAGTTGAAGCAGGGGACAAGAAAGGGACTGAACATATACGTTTTATCATTTAGATCAGGTTAGTGGTTACTGGACTTCAAGATCAGAACACTGTATCAGGATTTAATTATTTTGAAGATTTTATTTTAATTTATTTTTTATGATGATAGGGATGGAACACAGGGCCTTGTGCATGCAAGGCAAGCACTCTACTAACTGAGCTTTATCCCCAGCTCCAAGATTTTACTTTTAATGCAAAAAACTAGTAAGAATTATATAACAAATACACATTGGCCCAACACTAAAGCTGGCAAGATTATCAAATTACCTCCCCACTCTGTATATTAGGCTTTGTTTTGTTGTCCTACTTTCATGAACTAAATTAGGTGTTTAGTTTTTTATTTATATTTTAATATTTTGAATACATATATACATATCTATATGTGTGCTGAATGTTGCTGTAGTCAATGACAAATCTTGCCATGTATCGCAGTGGCCCCATTAGAATGTGTAAGTATTCTCTACGATGTTTGCACGATGATAAAATTGCTCAACAATATTCACAACATATCTCTATCATTAGCTGATGCCTGACTATATAATTGAGTATATTGTGTTGATGCTTTGATTCTACTTCCTGAGCAGAATAATTTTTTCCTATAGATTTCTCTAAATTGTTAATATCTATATGTGTGTATGTATGTCACAGTAAAACTATTACATACTATTAGTTTCCCTAATCCTCAGTTTTCTCATTAATCAAATGGAAAGAATAACTATCTTATAAGATATTCTGAGGATTAAAAGATATCATCCAGGTGATCCTAAGCAATAACATAAGCCCCTAACAAATGATATTATATAGAGAGGAGCTGATGGAGAAAAAAAATCTTCTTTAAAAATATCTTAAGGCCAGGCATGATGGTGCACAGCTATAATATCAGAGAGGAGAGGCTAAGGCAAGAGGATCGAAAGTTTAAGGCCAGCCTCAGAAATTTGGTTAGATCCTTTCTCAAAATAAAAAATAAAAAGGGATGGGGATTTAGTAAAGTATCCCTGGGTTCAATTCCCAGTCCACAAAATAACAGACTTAAGGCAGGCCCACTGGGTCAGGCATGTGGCCTGAATGCTTGGAGAATTTCAGCTGTATATACTCTGTCAATAGGTTTGGGATAAACTATACTCTCTGTGAGTATTTCTAAATCTTGTGTTGCTCTCAAATTCAATTGTTATATCCTGTTTGATTGTGACATTCTGGGTGGTCAAACTGTGAAAATCATCTTTGTGTCTCTAGCACCTAATATAGTACCTGGCCTAAAATAGAATATTAGTATGTTTTGAATGAATAAATGCAAAAAACTTGCTGTTCCATGCAAACAGAGATTCCTCTATGTGTGATAAATAATTACCAGAATTTTTTTTTGTACTAGGGATTGAACTCAGGGGTGCTCTACCATTGAGCCACATCCCAGTCCTTTTAATTTTTATTTTGAGACAGGGTCTTCTAAGTTGATAAGGCTGGCCTCAAACTTGCCATCCTCCTGCCTCAGCCTCCCAAGTCACTGGGATAACAGAGTGTACTACTGTGCCCAGCTCTGAAGCATTTTTTAAAGTATATTTGAGGAAATAAAATTCTTAATGCTGGAATTGGTACAGTTGATATTCCTTGATATTATAATTTTTCACAAACTAGAAATCTAAATGACCCAATATGAGAACTAAAAGTTCAAGGAAAGAACCAAAGTAAAGAAGAAAAAAAGATGACTATCTTACAGCATTTTCTAAACAAGGGGACACCTGTTTTAGTGTGATGCATGTATGTAAAAATAACTCATTAATGAAACATTCTGTATATCATGTGATAAAAAGCACATTGTGGCAACCAAGGATTTTCACCTGTATTTAATATATGTTAAGTGGGTGTTTTAAACATTGCTATTTCACTGTACATATTCATTGCATTAATGAATCAAAACATGTTTCTAAAGATGCCTTCATTTCATAGTACTATATTTTTAATTATGTGCAAATATTAAGCAACAAACATAAAATATCCACTTATATTCTTAATGAATATGGATATGACATCCCAATTCCTTTTTTTTTTGCCACTCCAAATCACACCAAAAGCTGCATATTGAGTCATGTTAAGTAATACAAAATGGTCATACAATAAATTGAGATCACACTTGGACTAAATACAGAAAGCCCTACATTTCTGAAGGCATCCACACATTATAGAAATTAGACATTCAACCATACATTGTAATTAGAAAATTACAGACACATGCCTCTAAATTAATGCCAGTAAAAATTAATTACAACAAAGACAATGACAATGAAAATCTCTGTACAATGAATCACAGATGATAATCAAATTATATTGGAAAAAAAAAACCTTCAACACTAAGGCAGTTCAGTGCAATTCAGTAATTGGCCCACCTCTTCAGAAGTATTTATTTTTAATCACAGCAAATTTACTTGAAGAAATTACCCTTCAAATTTTACCTCATGTTAGTTTATAGTCTCCTGCTCATCCTTAATTTTTATTGTAGCATTTTATTTTTAATGTTATACCACTGAGAAATTTCTGCTTTACAAAGGCTTGTATATTTTAATGTTGCTACATTACAGATATCATTAAAATATTCAATACATGGAGTATGTTGAAATCCCAGCACATATTTAAAACCATTATCAAAATGTAATGCTGATTTTCTGGATTTCTAAAAAAAAAAAAAAAAACAAGTTAGCCCTTCAAAGTGTCCTACAAAGCCTTTGTCTTTTCTGAGTACAATTCTATTCTTTTCTGAGTACTATTCAAATTCTTATTCTCCGAGTAGCAAGTTAGAGTGTGTGGGATATATTTGCCACTAAACCTTTCTGTTTGCAATGCAAACACTAAATCACCTAATAGAGTCCTATTTCAGCTGCTAAATAGAATTATTTATGATGTCTTTGGAATATACTCATGTGAGTTACACTTAACCATCTGTGCCTTTTTGTTTCTTGCAGACAATTTGCAATGGTGGAATAAAATATTTTTGTTTGGATATTTGTTTTTTATTAAACAGATATGCCAAAATCATCTTCATAGTATAGTAACATTTTATTCTATCTTTTAGAGTAAGGTAGTCCATTTTCAGCAGCTTGATATAAAATGAAATAAAAATTATTATTATTCATAATAAAATACTACCATACACATTGAAAACATGATCAAAAATGGCAGAGAGATTCCAAAGATAGACATATAAGTATTAACCGTCTGCATGGTAACACATTGAATAAGGGTTCTTTGAAGTAGTTGGAGAGTTATAATTACTGAGCAGGCAAGATCATTAAATAATTACACATTTTGATTAAAAAATATATGTAGTTCATTAAGACAGGGACTCTAAGTCTACTTCTCTAGCTAAGTTCTCTTTAGATGCCAAGTTTGTACTTTAATTAGAACAAAAGACCCACATTAACTTCAATGCAACATAATCATTCATAATAATGACTGTATATTAATCTCTTGAGCTTGCATGAATATAGCACATGACATATGGCATAGTACAGGCACCTGTGTGGTCCTTTGGGGACTGAGGTGGTGCATGTTAATTAGCCCCTGGAAAATAAAATCTGTTTCCCTCTGAGAAAAACAACCTCAGCACTTATTGGCTGCAGACATCAAAGGAATCAGGTGGAATACTGCTTGGCTCTGTCTACACTCATTAAAGATCTGACTAGAAGTAGACACTGAATCAACTGTTTCTGAATTAATTCTTGACTGAATCCTGCACAAGAAACAGAGTAGCCATGCATTTCTTTGGCCTTGTTGATTGGATTTTTGGCTTAAGACATCAAAATTACCATTTTGGTTACAGCAAGCTACATAAAGGTGTAACGCAAACAAAATAATATAATCAGAAGCTTAAAAATTGGAAGCAGCTTCTTTTTCTTCAAGCTACTTGAAACTGCCTTAATTTAATATTTTACTTTGCGAATTCTGACTCAATCTGAGTATGAGATTATAAATGCCTTTAAGAAATATGTCATCTTTCAATAAACCAAGTCTCAAGATTTTTAGGTGAAGGCACTTTACATCTTTGAAAGATAAAGGAAATGTATTATAGAACTAAAACTCTGACTGATTAACATGTATTTATCTTGTGTTGGGTAGATCTTAAAATTAGTTCTCAGTGAGAAAAAAAAAATGTCTATCCCCATTACCAGAGTGTACCTGGAAAAAGAAAACAGAAAATTGAGTGGACAGAGAGAGAGGATTAGAAAGGGCTACATTTTACAAATTTCTTTTGCTACTCATCTTCACACCACTTATAATTCTGAGATGTACAAAACAAATCCACTTATCTGAAATATATTCACATTTAATGGGGATATTTAGAACACTGAAGCTTTTTAGGATCTTTTAGAATAGCAAAATTTAATGAGGCTTTTTTAAAGTTAGCAATTTAAACTCATGTAAGAATACAAATTCACAAGTATGACTGGGCAAATTATTTCTTTTCTAAAATAACACGTTGTTCCCCGCCCCCCGCCCACCCCAGGCTGAGTTCATGATCCTGTTATCAAAGTGTTACATTGATGATATGTTTATTGGAATATTTGGGCCCATTTCCCTTCCACTCAACACATGGATTAGCAGTTTAAAATAATTCCTTTCTATTAAGCAAATGTGTGACTAAGGCACACTTAAACAGCCTATTAAACCAATGAGATGACAATGTGCTATCCTCAGAGAAAGTTTAATTTTTGAAGTAATTAATTACACATACCACAAAATGTCTCAGGAGAACATTTTGACTAGGCCTATAAACTTATCGTGCAAATAATTATAGTATTTTATTTGAGGCAAAGATGCTGATTCATCATTAGTAAGATGGCAACAATTTATTTTTGTGACACTCATCTTTCCAGTGGGGAAACTACTGTCTGCTATATATTTATTTAATTTAAAAAGTCGATTAGTTGTTCTGAGGTTTTAAAACTGATATAAAACTGTGGTTCTAAATCACGGTATATGCCTTTTTTTTTTTTTAATCTCAACAAAATCACATAGGCATTTGGAAGGGGAAATTGTGACTATGGTTTCTGTTTTCCTTTTCCTATTTATGGGTCTAGTTGCCCTGATAGTCTACAATAGTAAACGTCTGATGCCTAGAGATATCCCCAAATTTACTCACATGTGCATATCATTATTGAGGTAGGCTACCACCATAAGGACTCCTTTCTTCAAACTCTTTCACCATATTACAGAAGAAGTAGATAAGACAATCTGGTCAGTGGTTTTAAAACTTTCAATTATATCAATTTCTCAAATCAAAAGATTCTTCTGATGTTTTCTGTAGTGCTCAGTGTGAAGAACACAGGAGTGGACAGTAGAAGGTTCTGCAGAGAAAAGGGAAACACCTCACTATCTTTTATTAACCTTGGAATTTTGGACAAGTCACTTAACCTAGTTTCCTCATTTTAAAAATTGGTTGTTAAAGTGATTCAATTAGGGAAAAAAAAAATCAACCATGCCTGACATGTAGCAGGCACAAATGCTGACTGCATCAGAATGGTTTTCTTAGAGATAAAATAGGTCCTTTTTTTTTCTTTCAGATAATGTCATTTAATAAAACTTTATGATCCTTCTGATTAACTTAGCTATGTTCCAACTAATGTTTTCTCAAGACCCAGAATTAATACAGATGAGAAAATCTTAACCTTTAGTGTGCTTAAGGATCATCCAGAAATCAAAAGATATTTTAAGGCTTTTTATCCCAATTTTCACATTTTGAGAAATATTACTTTAGATTGCTGATTGTACACTGAGCTGAAAAGTGCTTTCATAATTTTTTTTTTTAATTTTGGTAGTAGAGACTGAACCCAAGGGTGCTTAATCACAGAGCCACATCCTCAGCTCTTTTTATCTATTTTGAGACAGGACTCACTAAGTTGCTTAGAGCCTCAATAAGTTCCTGAGGCTAGCATGAATTTATAATCCTCCGGCCTCAGCCTCCCAAGTCACTAGGACTATAGATATGCACCACCACGCCTGGCTGAAGTGTTCATTTGTAGAAACATTATGCTCAATGTCTTCCCTCCTGTTGTCTCTTGCTTCCTGCAGAGAGGTTCTCCACTTGTTTCCCTGTCACCAGTCTCTGTACTTTGCCTGGATTCCCTGGGAAATTTTGATTTGTCAGTTATAGACAGAGAGTAAGCCAGTGTGGAATGAAAAAGTGGTGTGCCTAACCCAGACAACATTTGACAGAATGGCTGGGTACATAGAATATACTGGATGAGGTCATGTAACCTTGTCTCCTTAGGGAGAGAGCATGATGCACAAGAAAGCAGAGAATCTGACATTCCAGCTGGGTTTTTTTCCTGTCACTAAATATGTGACTATTTCTAAATTTCTTAGTCACTGTATCATGACAGTACCTTCTCTGGTTGAAGGCAAGATCCTAGGGCTTAGATCAAAGTGTCTCTCAGGCTTCCTCACATCTCTAGGACCCAGGCTTTCCATAAAAGGGCAGTGGGTACTCTACCTGAACACAAATTCCAGAGATACACATTTGCCATGTTTTCTTAGGAAAATAATCACTTATGATTCATTATCTCCTGGCACAATTCTACCTATGAAGTATTTTGAGAAGTACCAGACACCCAGATGTCTTGGAAACAATTTAAATGTTACTATGAATTCACATAACGCTTGCTGTGTGTGTTCAGGATTTTTATTTACTTGGATTTATTGTGGGGAGAAATTAAAACGATACAAATCTGGAGGGGGGCCTTGAGGTAATCATATCATAGTTGTAATGCTGTTAGTGAAGCGGTTTGTCATAGTGAAAGGTGTAGAGCAGAATCTATAGAATTGCTGAACATCTATTGTAAATGTGATTAAGCTTCTTCACACAATCTCTTAAATAAACTAATAAAGACATGTTAATTCATATACTTAACTGCAGTATTTTCATATAACAAATACCTCATGATATAGAAGTAAAGAACGTAAAATAATGAGATTTTTTTTTATGTATGCCAGGTAATTTACCTATGTAAACAGTCTTTAAAAAAAATAAAGAGGAAAAACAATTTTCTGCTTTCAATACTATTGTGAGTTATGGGAGTGAATTTATTTTATGTTTTTTTTTTCCTAAAGTGGTAGACTACCAAATTGATAATAGTTTGTCATTATCTGTTATATAATTCAACTCCACATGAGAAACTGAGTGAACACATTGGACTTTGACTGAATATTTAAGATCCTGATATCAGGCGTTCTGCATAGGCCCATACTTGTCTGTGTGGGTAGTCTGACTGCTTGTGTGCTATTGATCTTTGCAGAGCATTCAGGGAGCTGACATCAATGCACGCAGGAACCTAATACTCTTAACCCTTTCCTAAACACATTCTTCAACATGGAAAATATTTTCAAATAAGTAAATGGGTCAAAAAGAATTGTAAAGTACTTATATTTTTCATGTAGAAATATGTGCACACAGGCAATTCAGATGCAAAAGAATTTTTGTTTGAATTGTCTAGTTAATTGCCTTAATTCTCTGCTTTGAACATATAAATATTACTTAGGGTAGAAGCAGCAGACCATATAAATAAATTAATCAATATTGATTAATTCTTCCCCTTCAGCTTTATCTTAAACTAAGGTTAGGTTTATGCTTCTCCATAAGAAGTGAAGATTCAGATGTCTAGGGATGGTCTTCAATGTTGTTCTGGCAATGTGTAACGGGGAAGTGTGTGTGAATGTTGAGTTTGGGAGGGAAAATGTATTAACAGACATTTGTAAGGAGTTATCCAATATCAGAAGAACATTTTACAAATAGTTTTTAAAGGTAAGCTAAAGTTTAACCTGTCCATTAACAGAAAATTATTTTAGAATTTGTGGGGATAATGGATACTGGAGCTAGTCAATGACAAGATCAGTGTGAACAGCTGAATTTCTTACTTGAGAGAAGAACAGAAGTGAGGGAGAGATACCCTTATGGAAACATGGCATTGTGTGCAAGAATGAAGTATGCATATTTTCTACATTTTTACCTAAGCCACAACTATGGATAAAGAAGGAAAAAAAATCAATTTTTTAATAGATTTACAGAAGTTTTTGTTGACGAAAACAAATATTTCTTTCATAGTAACTTCTTTTTTGTCAGGAGCATAAAAAGCACTTTGGTGATATTTTTGGTTTTCAAAGAGAAACTTTGCTATTTTGCTGAGGAAATTATATAGTGTTCTGTGAAAACTGCCTTACAGCAAGGAGTTTTAGAAAAGATGGGAAGGAAAAGCCATGTGAGATGTTTTCATTTTAGAAGTAACCTCTGTTTCATTGATTCCAACAGAAACCACAGAAAAAGAAATAAGAAATGTTTTTTTCCCTCATAAGACAAATATATCACTCCCCAAATTCTTACAAAACCAACTGAGGCAAATTAGGGGTTTCAAAGCTAGTCACCTTATAAGTTGTTCAGAAAAAAATTTGCATTTAAATTGCTCTGTGCAGCTACCTTGAGGTTTTCCCCTGGAATGTTTATGGCTCTTTTTTTTTTCATTAATACTTAAAAAATACAATTTCATAACCAGTGTATTACTACATCTAGTTGTGTTAAAAAAAGGGAACTTCATTTCATAAAGTAGAAACATTCAAAGTGGTTTTGGGCAACCAATCACTCAGTCAAAATACTAGAATTCTTCATATTGAACACTTAATAGTAAAGTTAATCTGAAACCATATCAACTCTACATTTATATTATAAAAACTCGATCATTAATAGCTCTATCAGAGAGAATAACTTGTGCTCCTACACATTTTATCTAGAAAAGTGAAGATATACAGAACTTCTTGGAACTTTCCCCCAAAATAGTTTATATATAAAAATACAGCAGATTTTTTTAACAGATAAATCTTAACTATTTTTTTCAAATAACTTGCCTTTACATATTCAGAAATGTAGATATAAGAAAAATACTAAATGTGCAAAGTGCTCTTTTATATGTACATTAAAAAAATACAATGTAATAATAGCTTTAAACATGTCAAAGAATCATAGGAGGGAGAGTCTTCAATGTCAGAAAATCTGGTCTGATTAGAGCTTTTGCTTGTAGAATTGTAAACAAACTTTTTAAAATGCTGAGAGTTTTCTCAGTTCTTTCCAACCAAGACACTCTCAAATACATCAAGTCCTGCTTTGAAGTAAACCTGAGCTGAATTAATGCTGTTCAACACATATGACAGGGCTTCTTGAAGAGTCTCATTTGATGTAAGTGACTTGCAGTGTTCCCAAGCCTCCATGAGTATAGAAAACTGGCTTGTCTTCTCATCAGTGTGGTACAGGATGTTTCTGAAAGGAAAAAAGGAATATGTAAATGTTTTATGCACAATGCCACTTTCATATCAAACACCGTAATGAATACTGCCAGAAGCAGTGTTGTTTGCAATATATGAAGACATTATAAAGGTAATATTGCTATTTTTTGATACCTAATGAATTAAGAGATTGAGACATTGACCATTAGTAGTTTCCCATTTTGATGACATTAGAGGAGATAATCAGACATGGGCCTCCTGATGGAAGTATGGTACATTATGAAATAGCATAAACAATTTTGCTAAAAAAGAAAAAAAAATGATGTGTATCTGATGAAGCTTCCAAATTTAATTGCTAATAATTCAAGGGACAGAATTATGCTAAATCATAGCACAGTATGTTCTAGAAAACCACAGACTGCAACAATATCTAGACAACCAATAACTCAGTTTGTTCAACTACTAAATTTCATTTAAAAAGTAGAGAAAGGAGGAACCTGTAGACCAGAGTTTCTCAACCATGTCCTACTAACACTTTGGGCCAGATGGGTCTTTACTGTTGTGACTCTCCCATGCACTGTGGGATGATAAGCAGTATCCCTGGACTACATGGGCTAGCTATTAATAGCATCCTTCTTTTTGTATCAAGAAATGAAAATGTGTGCAAACATTGCCAAAATATTCCTAATAGGGCAAAAGTAACCCCAATTAAGAACTAGTGTTCTAGACTAAAAGAAACATGTCAACCAGTCACAAAATAAAGATTTTGTTAGATTTTATGCAAACAAATACATTAATATGGGAAGTACAAAATTGAATGTTGATTATTGATTGATATAAAGCAATTATTAATATTTTAGATATCATGGTATCATTAGCATGTCTTCTAAAATTGCTGTTGTCTTACAATAGTATGTAAAGTAATATTTGCAAATAAATGTTATGATTTCTGAGATTTACTTTAAAAATACTTGGAGGGAAAATATAGAGTGGAGTTATAAACAGTATATATAAAATAATATGAACCATTAGGTAATAATTGTCAAAAGTGGGAAATGAAATTTATTATACTATTCCCTCTTCTTTCTTACATGTTTGACATCTAGAATGACATTGTCTTAGTGTGTAATATGATGGTTTCCTGATACTTAGTCAAATGATTGAGAAAGATGAATTTAGGTACACAATAGCATATTCCTATAATCCCAGCAGCTCAGGAGGCTGAAGTAGAAGGATCAAAACCAGCCTCAGCAAATTTGTGGCAAATATATTTCCAGAGCTTAAAAGTAAACAGATATTTTCAAAAGTTGTATCAAATACTTCTATTCCTTGAGGACATATTGCTCAGCTTGCTCACAAACAAAAATATTATAATCATTATTATCAAAACTCTTCATTAAATGAACTGTACCACTGCAGTTAGTACATTATGAAGAACCTACTTAATGTTTCTTAGGCTATTACAGTGATTTTCTCCACTATTTAAAAACCGATATAAAGTACATTCATATTTATACAGTCTATGCCTATTAAATTTTAGATATTAATATTCAGTCAAATGATAAGATGATATTAATAAAACATGCTCATAAAGGTTACAGGATTGATCCCTTGATGACAATTCATTCAATCATGAATAGTCTCTAATATATTTATGTAAAATTTTAGTCCTAACTACTGCAAAATATCTAGAAGAGAGATAATATGGAAGAATAAAAATACATCCTACAATGAATGTCCAGGTATAAAGAACAAAAAATACAATGATTATAATTACTTTTTAAATACCCACATTTGCTCTTCCTAACTAGGAAGCTACATAGTAACATGCTTTTATAATGACTGTAAACATTCCATGTGAATAAAAATGAATCTTTTTTGCTTTGTGAAATTCTACAAGGAGCTAACCACATTTTCCATATGCTACGTGAATCGAGTAGTAAAGTTATAGCAAGCTATTATACAGATAAACACTCATATCCATTTCTACCAAAATTGGATACAAATTAGAATAAAACTACAGATACTGAGATTCTAGTTGAGTACAAGACACTAAAATGTTTTCATCTCAATTTACGAGAAAAATCTTCATTTGTGTAGATGCCGATGTAACTTAAGTTAGTTTATCATTATTATAATAACAAAAGCTCATTTTCCACCTTGAAAGACTGCATTACCTGAAAAACAAATTATGGATAACAAAAATTTAAAAAATCTTTAAATTTTCATTAGATGGATCATTTCTCCTACTGATTTGCAGAAGTAGCTCACCTTTTCCAATTTCTTTGTGTGTGTGTGTGTGTGTGTGTGTGTGTGTGTGTGTGTGTGTACTAAAAACCATATAGCTTCCTGCTTACATAAAATAAAATTCTGCATTTTCATTCCTTTCTGAAAGGTAGCATTATGTTATTTTATTTTTAATATTTGAACTAAGCCTAAAACAAAACCCAGGTAATGCTTAAATTCCATCACATATATTCTTACATATTTCTTAGTTCTGAGATCTTTCTTATATACTCAACCATTAAACTTACATATTCCAGGATAATCTCTGAGTACCAAAACTATGACTGTACCATTTTTAATATGCAAATGCTTCTTTTCTTTTAAATATTTTAGTTAAATCAATGCTTCTGATGGTAACCTCTAAATCTTCTAAACATCTTTGTATTACCACGTGATGCCACCAAAATTGAACTTTAGTCCAACAAAATGCAGAGATTTCAACAGCATATCTGTATCAGGCTGCTTAAATGTTTCTTCTTTCTAATTACGGATCAATATTATTCCAATTAGGTCAGACCCGGAATGGATCCATAGTCTGTCAAAAGTCACAGGTCTGGAAGGAAAACTGAGTGGAAGTGAAAAAAAATACATTTGAAGAGTTTCTATGTCAATAATCTGTACTTTACAACCACAAAAATGTATACCACTTAGTGAACCATTCATGCTCTTAGATACATCTGCTTCAGTACATTTCAGAAAGTTTCTCTACATAAAGAATGGACTGTATTAGCATGGCTCTAAATCAATAAATCAGAATCCTATTTGCATACACACAACATGCATCTCAGCATGGCATGTAGAGAAATCAGACCTAATTAAAATATTATTTAATTGAAATCATTTTAGTAGCTATCATGTTTAAAATAACATTAATTCCACCCTCATGCCTATCTCCCCTCATCTGTAACAATTTGGATCTTATAAATGTAATTCATACAGTCATCCTGACCCCCACACAACACAAAGAGACTACTAAAAGGAAAGTGTAATACATTATTGATGACACTAATGAAATTACAACACACATCACTCATTTTAATGGGTCTGTTTCAATGACACATCACGGTGACCAGGAAAGAGCAGTGCCAAACTCAGAAACCTAATTAATAACTCCTGGCAGCATTGGTGAGGGAGATGAAGTGTCTTTACTCAACTGACAAATCTTTCCCATTCAACTAATGCAAAAGAAAACTGGAAAAAAATGAATTTTGAAATAAAGGCATTTAAAATCTTCATGAGTCATTACCCTGTGTGTGAATTAGCAATTAATTATGGAAATGATAACTCTCTTTCAAATATTCCTTTGTATATTCATCAATGGCACAGGATGCCACCCATTGTAAACCTGAATTAACATTCATTATACCTCATGTTGAGAAACTCTTAATGAAATCACACTAAATAATAAGTCATGTCTTGCAAAGCTGATTGTGTATACATGCTGAATGCAAAGAGAAAGGGCTAGCTCTAGTTCTCATAATTGTTTCTAATTATTTTAGGGATTGTACTAACTGTACTCCATAGTTAACAGTGGACTATTATATTTATATCAATATTCGAAAAAAATTATTTGACTTGGATGAAAATTCACTAAACACATGTCTACCCTATTTAAAGTGCAAACAAATATCCTTTCAGTTAAATTTGAATTTTGTCTCTCCTAGTCAAAGCAGAAGGAAAATTAAGACCATGGTTGATATTGTCAAGTCTTAAACTTATGCTCCAGACATCTGAGACAGAAAGACATGCATGGTAGATGGTTTGAAAAAATGGACTGGGGATCTAGCTCAGTGGTAGAGTGTGTGCTTAGCATGCATGAGATCTGGGCTCAATCTCCAGCACCAATAAATAAACAAACAAACAAATAAATAAATTTTAAAAATGGCTACAATGAGTCCTCTTTCTGTTATTAGACTCCATTAAAACTTGACTTTGCATCTCATTCCATCAAGGTAAAGAATTTATTTGAATGCTTGAAACTGGTTTGGCCTTAATATTTGCTTTGAGAAATAAGTGTGGCATACTTACTATGCGAAAGCCTCAATAGATCCTACATGCTGCCGTTCTGTCTCTTCCCCAAGCTATTGTGAAATTCATACTGGGTTACCTGCTGGAAGAACAGGTACCACACAGAATACCGAAGACCTGAACAGCGAGGCCTTCCTTTTCCAGTTAAAAATCAGATGAGTTGGTGCTCATCTTGTTAAGACAACCAGTGCTCACTGATTACAGACACAAACACAGCTAGGACAGAACCTCTCCATCCCAGACCAAGAACCACACAACTGACTTCAGCCTAAATGGTCAAGCTAAAGAAATATGGACAAAATAAACAATTATCATTTCAAGCCACTAAATTTTGGAATGATTTTCAAAAGATAGGTGATATAATTTGGTAGTGCTTCTCTTCCGGAAGAGAAAGGTTTATGTTGATATAAGAATGAGTTCTCTGTTATCTTTTAACACATTGACAGGGTACAAGGTGTAGTAGGATTATACAAGTCTTCAAATGACCAACTAAATTCAGAGAACAATGAGAAAATCATGTCAAACAGTCCTCATGAGGTACACATTACAAAGTTTATTTGTGTTGATTCATTCAGTTTTAAAGTTGTTTACAGAGTGCCAAGTGGGATATTTTTTTTCATTAAACACACACAAAGTCAACCAACATTATGAACTGAATATTTGTGTTCCTTCAAATTTATATATTGAAATCTTATCCCCACAATGTGATAGTACCAGGAAATGAGGGCTTTGGAAAGTAAATAGGTTTAGATGAGGTCATGAGGGTGAAACCTCCAGCAAAAGACTATTGCCATTATGAGAAGAAAAAGCAAGAACACAGCTTCTTGTCTACACTATGTGAGAATACTGCAAGAAGGCAATGGTCTGCAACCCAGGAAGTGGAGTCCTCTCCAGAACCCAACCATGATGGTGCCTTGATCATAGACTTCCCAGGCTCTCTACTGTCAGAAGGACATGTGTATTGTTGAAGTCATCCATTTTATGCTATTTTGTCTTAGGAAGTCTAAGTTAAGAAAATTATATATATATAAAGTATAGATCATTTTGCTGTGGTATAGCCCAAGAAATGGACAAAAATTATCCTATTTGTTTCCACTCTTATTCTGCTATATTTTATATTTAATATCAAAGATAAACAACAATTTTTCTATTTAGTTATTGTCAAGACATCTCAGTCCACATAACTACATTGTTTTTCAAGAGAAGTTTCCTGAATAAGAGGTTATCTTTTAGGATATTTCAGAAAGACTCTCCTTCCATGCGATAGAGTACATGATGGCTGGCCAACAAGAAAAATTATATTTTTACACTTAGAAACCTTCTGATAATTCCAAAGGGGAAACAGAAATTATATGAAGATTATCACAATTCTTAGAACCTTCCAGAATTTTAAGAAGATGGTAGTACTGTTTACTACTTATTTCATGCTCACATAATTGGTTTCTTATTTTAATTGGTCTCTTATTTTTATTTTTTTCACTGCTATTACTTACTTTCCCACCACTAACGAATGTATGACCTGAAGCTTAATATTTAGATAACTTTCTTTTAACTTATTTGGAACCCATTATCTCTTAGTATTTCAACTTTCATTCCATAGAAAAGACCTTTACGCTTCAAAGACAATTTCACTTGAATACCCTAAAGGTCTTTTGACAAATAATAAAGATGCATTTCCTTTACACTTACACCCCAAATATTTGCATTTGCCCTTTCTCCATTATTCTTTTAGCTACTTTCATTAACTCTGGTAAACAGTAATGCCCAGGTCAAAAAAAGGGCAATTCAGGTTTTTCTTTCATTTATATTTGATTCCAATGAGAAGGATATGATGGATTTGTTTTGGAAAGTTCACTCTAAAGGAAAAAGTTCATAATTTAGCTATATCTATTTAAATAAAGTGAGTAACAGAGTCAATATTGATCTTTTTTGCTTATTCTACTTAACAGCATTTTTTAACATCCTAGATGAGGAAGTCACTGCGTTACGTGCTCAGGGAAACAAAAGACAACTTTATTGTCTGTGTTGGAAACAAAGGACATAAACAAAAAGTTAAAATATTATTTAAGTATATTATATAAATAATTATAAACATTATTTTCCATATAATTATAATTTTATAGAGTTATTATTATAGATATAAAGTTATTTTTCATATTATTATCCATATGTTTAAAATATTATGTGGAATATTATTTAATTTTATGTCTCACAATTTCCCCTTATTCTATGCATGTTAAACTATTAGAAAATTTTGCTTCAATATAAGTATTCTATCTTATAGCCTTTGCCATAATGCAGTAAAAAGTCTGTAACTATTTCTCATAGTAGAGATTCTTTGCCTTTTGGTTTAGAAAACTACAGAGATAGTTCTTGATAATATCAATTTAACTTGGGTGATCTGATTCCAATTGCCATAATATGGATTTCAGAAATAGGCATATGACCAAGTTTGGGGAATTAAATTAGAAGGGAAACTTTCTACAGGATTGTAAGAGTGGTAATTCCTTCAATTTCTGAGAAAAGTAATAAAAGCTAATCCTTTTTCTCCTTTTCAATAGCATGGTTAACAGAATCAGAAACTGTAAATGCCACGATTTTTTCCCCCCAATGGAAAACCAGTCTCTAGATGAAGCTGATACAGTATCCTGTAGGGTATTTAACATCCTAGATGAGTAAGTCACTGTGTTACATGCTCAGAGAAACAAAAGACAACTGTAAAGCTGAGAAATAAAAGTAAATTAAATCTTACTGATATGATTGATATGTGTAACCAAACTAACCTAAAATCTTCCCTTCCTTTCGATTTTCAATTTGAGGAGTATTATGGTTTAGGTATGAGGTATCCCCCAACAGCTCATGTGTGAGACAATGCTGGAACATTCAGAGGTGAATGATTGGGCTTTAAGCTAATCCACTGATAGGGATTAACTGGGTAGTAACTGTAGGCTGGGTAGGGTGTGGCTGGAGAAGGTGGCTCACTGGGTGCATATTTTGTCTCTGGTGAGAAAACTTTCTTTCTTTGTTTCCTGAGCTGCCTTCCTCTGTCATATTCTTCCACCTTGATGTTCTGCCTTATCTTGTGCCCTGAACAATGTGGTTCTCCATCTATGGACTGAGATCTCTGAATCCATGAGCCCCAAATAAACTTTTCCTTCTTTAAAATTGTTCTTTGCAGGTCTTTTGGTCACAGGGGTGAAAAAGCTGATTAAAACAGTAGGTAAAGTTATGTTACTCTTCAAGCCAATTTCAACCAGTTTTATGTTACTTTCAATCAAATGTATCCATATATACAATATTTATTGATTTGCTAGGTGATTATTAGAACATGTGCATATTTATTTAATAGCTGTAGATGTGATTTTATTTTGAACTAAATAATTTGGAAAATTCATTTACTTGACATTTAAATACGACTGTTTTGGGATAAAAATGGCATGGTTTCTTTTCTATAACAAACATATTATTCAAGATAAACACTTCAAAATCAACAGAATATTGTAATGTTTGCTTAATCTTAGCTGGAAGGAAAAATAAATATGAAGTATAGTGATTGACCTATTGAAGCTATGAATATTGATCTCAAAGTTTGAAAGTACTTAATGGACAAATGTTTTAATATTAAATTACTCAGAGACTAGAAATATTGCATTTCATATTTTAAGAAATTGTTACAGATGCTGAAGTACCAAATATTCACTTTGAAAATGTGATAAGAAATAATATTTTAAATGAACTCTCTGGCATTGTTCCTTCACAATTTGCTCAAAATTTATTGATACATTACTATCTGTAACTCTTAGCATAAGGAAATAAAAAGGCTTTGGTTTTAATCTGTAAACAAATGAAGCATAAACAATTTACTATGTATTTTTTTTAAAAAAAGCTAAAATCATCTGATTTAATAGTACTATTAATTTTCTCAAAATACATGTACTAAGGCTGGGGTTGTGGCTCAGTGGCAGAGCACTTGTCTTGCACACCTGAGGCTCTGGGTTCAATTCTCAGCACCACATAAAAATAAATAAACACAATAAAGATATTGTGTCCATGTGTAATTGAAAAAATATTTATAAAAAGTACTAGATAGGCAAACTTCTATTGATTATGTTAAAGTTAAAAAAAATACAAATTGTGAGTAGATAGTAGAAATAGTTTTATGCTTTGGGAATTCTAAAAGGAGATTCCTTCATTCATTTTAGCCAAGAATGTCAGAGGGCTAAAGAGGGCTCTCGAGTCTCTGACACAAAGTAGGAGCGCATCTAGTTATACCATCCAGAAAAAAAAATAATGTCTTATTTAAGAATAAATAAATGTATGTACATGTATACTATACATTTAGTTTCATAAATCATTTAATGGTTACAGATGTGATGGAAGATATTAAAAACCCGACAGTAATCAAAGGAAGCCGAATATCCGAAAGCACTGACAAAATCTTCTACAGGAATAGTCAGTTTAAAGCATTGATACCAGAGACCCCATCATTGCATGGGGAACACTCCACCGTGGAAATACTGCTGCCTGTCAACATTCGATCAACCCCAGCCAGTCTTGATCCCATCTTCAATGAATAATTTGGAATAGTTCTACATCTTTGTTTCACTTCTTTCAGATTTGAAGTCCTTGGAGGTTCTCATGCAATTAGCTGAGCTAAGGTCACATGCCTGTACTGTAGATCAGGTATAAAATATGTCTTGTCACTAAATTCTAGGTCTCCCCTCATATGGGAAAGAGGCTCTGATATCAAACACTCAAAAATAATCTAAAAAACAGCAACCCAGACAATATTCACTGCACTAGTTGCTGGGAAAGAAAAGTGAATTTCAAGAGGATTTTTTAAAAGAATTATTCTCTATACTGATGTTGTATTGGACAGTGTTTTTCTTCCTCAAATTAGTTGATAAGTACTCTGTAATATTCCAGCAGAGGCTATTAAATTAAATGTGAATAAGAATAACCTGACATACATTTGAGTCAGATAGGATATATGTCAAGGTCATTGTATTTTCATGTGTAACTAATTAAACAAACAAACAAATAAATAAATTTTTAAAAATAATTTAAAAAGAAAAAAGAATAACCTGAGGGCTGGGATTGTGGCTCAGCAGTACAGCACTCTCCTAGCACCTGCAAGGCCCTGTGTTCGATCCTCAGCACCACATAAAAATAAATAAATAAAATAAAGATATTGTGTCCAAATACAATTAAAAAATAAATATTAAAAAAAGAATAACCTGAGAAATTTTAAACTGCTTAAAAGATTCTGATGCAATGGATCTGAGATACCTTCCATGAATTTGTATATTTTTTCCTTCTCCCTGACTTACCCATATTAAGCAATACCTACATATACTCCACAGTCCCTCCAGTGAGTTTTTCATTTAGCAACTGGTCTTATTTTGTTCTCAAACTAGTTTCTTCCAGGGACTTACGTAATTATATACAAAATTACATGATTTAATTAACACTGTATAAATAGTTACATATTAAGTGTGAAGGAAATAGTTATTTCTGTGAAAATGAACCCGAATGTTTTGGGAAACTTCACAAAGATTAATTGATACAAAGTATTGGTGCATTACATGTGGAGAGGTAATTGAAAAGATTATCAGGGAAGGGAGGAGTAGAGTGATGCATAAAAAAAAATCTGCATTTAGACTGTTTTGCAAGTAAACTGCGAAAAATGGGGATATTGAAACTGGAAATTTTAGATGATGTCTCACTTGTGCAGTTTAAAGAAGAGAGAAAAATCTAAAATTACAATTGTCAGAAAAATACTTTAAAAATGTGCTTCATCCCTTATCAAAAGAGTGGTGACACATGCTTCAGTTAAAACAAATTGGTTTCTCAAACATTTGAACATCTACTAGTTCTGCTTGTTTCAGATTCAAGGATGTTCACCCTCCGGGCAGTTGGACAGCCAATGCTTTACTCTTAAAAACAAAACAGCCATAATCTTGAATTCCAGTCTTTATGGACTAGCAGTGATGGCTTGAAGTTTTCGATGAACAGTGGATATGGGCTGTTGAGGGGCTCATTACTTAGACTTATATTCACAGACCTGACTTCATTTAAGATTGCTTAGCCCATTTCCTTGGTAATTATGCCAAGGAAAAGGATAAGGATATATAAATCACATTATTAAAGTGAAGGGAGAAAGTCATAATCATTTGGTTTTGCTGATTAAGGTTAAGTCAAACCCAGTAATTTCTTCTAAATGTTATTCAAAATTATCTGACTTTGCTGGTTATGAAATCAGAATCAATTTTTTTTTGGGGGGGGCAGGGATTGAATTTAGTGGCACTCAATCACTAAGCCACATCCTCAGCCCTATTTTGTATTTTATTTAGAGACAGAGTCTCATTGAGTTGCTTAGTGCCTTGATTTTGCTGAGGCTGATTTTGAACTTGCAATTCTCCTGTCTCAGCACCCTGAGCTGCTGGGATTACAGGCTTGTGCCACTGTGACTGGCTTTTTGAATTAATTAATTGCTAACTTTCCCCTTTAGTAAGAAACCAGATACTGTGGTCACTGTTTATTTAAAAATTAATCCTATCTTTTCTTAATCAATTAAATTATACCTAAATAAATTGATTAAAATTTATGTGTATTTTAGTTAATAACTATATATTATGAGTGGGTAGTTAGCTCTTTTGCAGAATGTAGATGTTAATGTCTGAAATACAGACTAGTTTTTGAAGCCATTAGTTTTCTCCAGTTGACTGTGTTCTGGTAATCTATGTCCATCCCGTTTCTCTCTTGAAGCCTTATACTGACTGACTCTGCAAAAAATAGTACTTGGATCTCTTATCCAGACCCTTTGGAACTGTGGCCCTGAGTTGAGAGGGAGAAAACTAATGGGTTCTTTGCACTAAACATCTTGAAACAAGTCACCTTGACATTTTATTCTATGCTTAGTGAATGCTCTGGCAGACATAATAACCCAATATCCCCCAAACACTTTCACTCATTGAATTCTGTGCCATACAAAAGCCAAGACCTCTAATAGTAAAGTGTGTTCTATGTTGAAATTATATAAATGTCAGGTAGTCAGTGAAATGATTTTTGAATTTCATAAAATACATTAAGATGATTAAGTCTCATGATGTTTCGATTATAAAATTTTTATTTTTTTAACACTTAGAAAAGATGAATTCAGGATGGCCTACATTTTGCTAGAAAAAGAAGAAAGTGGTTACAATGGTATTATTCTCATCATACCTATGAAAATTTAGGAAGACTTTTAAAAGATATTTCATTGAATCTCTCTACCTAGCTCTATACAGCCAGGTAAACTTTGCTTTGCCTTTTGTAATAGAATTTGAAAATTGTTTTTCACTTTCCGAATGGAAATGAGGTACAATGATAACGATCATTAGTGCTACTATTGAACAGCTGTGAATAAATAGAGACTTGGAGGATAAGCCATACAAGCTTTTCCCCCCTGTGGTTTTATTAGCATATAAAGTATCAACTCAGAGAAACACTTCATATCTGACAGCATTTTGGAACCATTTCTGCCTTATTCTTGCTATTTCAGTATTTATCATCTGTATATACATTTTGAGGTATATACATTTTGTATATATATGTATTTTATGTGTGTAAATACATATATATGTTTATATATGTGATACATATATGTATGGATAAGAATAGATATATATGTACATAATCAAAATATATGTGTGTATATGTACAGTAATTCTTTCCTATGATGAAATATGAAAAAAAATCTAAATTCTGTGCCTCCATCCCCAAATCATATAACTGAACAGAAAGCTGTTTATTATACTGTAAAATGCTATGTTTAGTCTCATAAAAATCAAGAATAAAAGACATTCCAAACTCTCTCTCTCTCTCTCTCTCTCTCTCTTTATATATATATATATATATATATATATACACATATATATATCACACTGTGTTTTAAGAGGTAAAGTGCTGGTTGTATTGTTTCATGGGCACCAATGTAAATATGTGGAGGTAGAAAGCCATGGATTTCTTACAGGCTGTAGAATATTTCCACAGCAGCCTGTCTTGGTATTTACTCTCAAATCATCATACTCTTCTTTCCATTCCAAGAACCATCTTCAAATCTTAATATTCATTACATATGCTTTATCAAAATAGGACATTATTTATGGAAGTGCTATTTATACCAGTAATCAACTCATTCGATTGCATAGTGTGAGGTTCACCAATATACCTAATTTTTATGATTTATGCTGTAACGGACTCATTTATTCCCTATTGAGGAAGAACAATTTAAAGAAGGAACATATTTGAAAATAATATATACTACATCTAAAACATAATAATTGAGGGAAGTTTAAGAGGGGAATACTAAGTGGTCCGTATCAAAATTATGTCCATCTGGGTCTAAAATCAAGGAGTCCAAACATGGCATTATAACACATATCACTTTGTCTATAATTATTTTTAGCTGAACACACTTGAAAAGCAGCAAATACATGAAGGGTTCTCTCTTCATTATTTTTCTTCCTGAATGCCTGAGATAGAACAAAGATGCACTCCTTGGACAGTGGGAGGGGGGAGACATTTTGTCATGAGCAATGAGAAGTAGAGGCCAAGGGAAATGTACAAATTGTGTCCAGGTGAGCCATTTCTTTCTACAGTTCATTGTCCTAGCCCAGTTCCCTTTGTCTTACCACAGTTTCATAAATACTCACTTTTCTTGGTGTAGTATAGGAATTTGGCTCTCAATTTGAGTCTTCAATTTCATTTTATGGCTCCAAGGTACTTAAAAAAATCATCAAACAAATTGTGGTATGCCTTCTTCTATTAATCTCTCAAATGTTAATTTTCAGGGCCAGCCAGAAATGATAAGAGGGTAGAGGTTCAATTTTACCTCTCTATGCCCACAACACAAGCCACCAGACCCATCACCACCATGTTCTGGCCTGATGATCTAGAATATTGTGAAGCTATTTACCTTCTCTGAAACCCTTTCTCTTCATTTGTAAAATGGGAAACACCAGTTCCTACAATGTTTATAATATATCATTTATTTGTTATTCTAAATATACGTATTTCTAATAAATGAGTTATTACATGTGAAATGCTTTGCGCAGTACCTGGTAGGGTCAACAACAAAATGCTCTATCTTCTGTTTTTATTTGAAATTTCTGTTTTGTTTTCTGGGATAACACACATACTAACCCCCTTAACTTTCAGCTGACTTTACTCTTAGTTTCATAGAACTCTTGAGATCATTAGATGACTTCTCTTGCCCAGAAAAATGTGGATCAAAAGCAACAGTTAGAGAACAAGGGAAAGGTCACTTCCATGGATTTTACAAGACACATATGCCCTGCAAGTGTCTGTGCAAATAAAACCACCTGTCCCTTTGTACTTCAACATGCCGTTAACTACTAGATCACATACCTGTTTGCTTTTCCTGTAACTCTACTTCCCTAGTAGAGTTTTCTGAGATACATTTGTAGATTGATAGGGAAGGTCTTTTTTTGTAATTTTTTAAATGATCGTAGCAAATTAGCGAATGCGATTTCTGTGACTTGGAATCCAACTGCTAAATCAGAGATACTAATGGGAAAAGAAGTTCCTCATGGTCTGAATGAACACAGCACACGTTTGATGTAGTTAAGAAAGGAGTCCTGCTACTAGTACTTTGCAACAAACTCAGGCAAAGTTTATTAATCTTTCCTCAGTACCACCATGGTACAGAGCTGGATGAATCTACTATAGTATTAATCACAGACCATTGTGACTCTTTTATTGATACTTATCTTTCTTCAGGCAGAACTGCTCAAGAATGAAGAGAGTTTCTTGTTCATTGTTTATCTCCTCAGGTTTCTATCAAGTACACACCAAATAAATTTGATTATATAAAGTATTTATGGTGATAGTAGTAATCGCTAAGATTCCTTGAGCATTTAATGTATGCTTGACAACATTCTAAGCATTTTGTATACTTTAACTCATATAATTCTCAAAACAATTTAATGTAAGCAGCCTTACTTTTATAGCGTTTTTTTTTTTTTTTTGTACTGGGATTGAACCCAGGGCTACAGCTCCACACCTTTTTAATTTTATTTTGAGACTGGGGCCTGATAAATTGTGAAGCTGGTCTTAAACTTGCTATCCTTCTACCTCAGCCTCCAAAATTGCTGAGATTACAGGCATATACCTGGCCTCTTATAGCATTTGTGGGGGATTACCAGGGACTGAACTCAGGGGCACCTAAACACTGAGTCACATCCCCAGCCCTATTTTGTATTTTATTTAGAGACAGGGTCTCACTGAGTTGCTTAGTGCCTCACCATTTTTGAGGCTGGCTTTGAACTTGCGTCAGCCTCTTGAGCTTCTGGGATTACAGGTATGCACCACTGTGCCCAGTTTATAGCATTTTTTTTTGTATAGAAAGAAACTAGACATGGAGAGATTAGTCTGCCTAACATCCACAGGCCTGAGGAGCAGAATTGAGATTTATAAAAGCATACAGTGAAAAGGGTATTAATCCCAATATCTTATGGGTTTTTATACTTATGCTAAAACAATAGTCCAACAAATATGAAACTTGAAATTCATGGCTCACACACAGAAAAGGCTTCCAGCAGAAACAACAAAATAAACCTTTTCCAATCTTCCAGAGTATAGCATGTCCCAAACCTACAATAATTCATAGCTTCATCAATAAGAAAACTGCTTATAAATTTTCTTCCTTTCTTCATGACAATGGTTTCCTTTCAAACATCATGTTAGATGGGCAGAGATACTTGCCTCAGGGTGTTTTCTAACAAAAGCAGCAGTTTATCACAGACATTAAACCTTGTCCACCCACTCTGAACACTTAAAATCTATGTCTCTTTTAACACACCAATAGAGGGTTGAACTAGCAGAAACTTTTCGAGCATAATAAAGACATTGTTCTAAAAGAAAGTAGGAACATAAAAAAGAATATGACCTTCAAGTATGTGCTTTATAACCTCTGACTCTATTCACTTCTTATTGAATCTATCTTTGTGAAATCCCTGCCTCTTTTGATAGTTAAAAAAATAGTAAACCTCATTAATTGGGATTTTATCATTGTGAAATTCTTAGTCCATTTTCTGATGCTAAAACAGAATATCACAGACTGGGTAATTTATAAAGAAAATCCTCTCTCACAATTCTGAGACTGAGAAATCCCAAGATTGAAGGGCGCCCTCTGGTGAAGGCCTTCCTGCTGCATCTTAACATGTCCAAAGGAAAAAAGCAAGAAAGCAAGTGAGGGCAAAAGGCTGGGAGGAAGAGAGCACAGGGGTAAAAGAGCTCACATGCACAGCAAGACCACTCTAACTAACCACCCAGTCCTTTGATAAAGGCATTAATCCTTTCACAGGGGCAGATTTGCATGACCTAATCACTCTTTAAGATCCCATCTGCCAATACCATCACAGTGGAAACTAAATTCAGCACGGGTTTTGAAGGAGACATTCGAACCACAGTATTGACTTTGTTAAAAAAAATAGTAATAATAATAATCATAAAATATTGAACTATTTATTTTAAGCAAAATTGGCTATGAGTCCAAACTTCTGGATGTTAACTTTGGGAAAAAGTACTTCTTAATTTAAAGAGAGTCTAACAAGTAACTTGAAAGAAAAACTTCTAAGATAAAAGTGAGCAACTGAAAACAGAATGGGGAAACTGAGGCAACCCGAGTTGGGTACACTCCACCAAGGATGAAAATGGAGGGCTTCCAAAAGAGAGTTGAAAACCGAGTGGTAGTCTTCAATGATATGGAGATAATAACAGCAGTACAATGTTACATGAGGAAGGGGAGCCAACGCTACAGGCTTAAAAAATAAGTGGGTGAATTGGACATAACTTTTCTACACATGTTTGTGAATACATGACCAATGTAACTTCACATCATGTACAACCACAAAAATGGGACCCTAATTAGAATAAGTTATACTCCATGTATGTATAATATGTCAAAATACACTCTATTGCCATGTATATATATAAAAAAGAACAAATTAAAAAAGAGAAGAGAGAAGCCATAGAAAAATATATATGTGTATAAAAGAATATGTATATATATGTGTGTGTGTGTGTGTATATATATAATATATATATTAAAGTTATATATATATATATATATATATATATATATATATATATATATATATATATTAAAACTTTAATCCTACTTTAAAATGCAGGATTAAAGTAACCAGGTAAAGTAAACCAGGCTTTGGGAAATTAGGTCAATGAATAAAGAAGGGTATGGTAGTGTAAAAGAGTTGGGGAAAATGATTTATTTTCACATAGGCCTTAGGAATACGTTTTCAAAGCAAAAGGTAGAAATCACTGCAGCAACCAAAACTGATAATCAATGTGTAGAAATAGAGGTGGGAGGATTTTGGAAAATTGGTAGAGTAAGGTCAGGAGTGAAAGGGTTAAAGAACAGACATGACCAAGTTAGTGTTGAAAAGGTCATATTTTTAGTCAGAAGAAAAAAAGAGGGTAAAAATAGCAAAAAAATAATTCATAATTAATAAAAAGAAAGTTACTAAGCTAATTTGGTTAAAATATTTTCATCTCAATTTTAACATTTGCTCACTAGTGTTCACTGATAGCCACGGTGTGTAATATCCTGCACAAGCATTGCTACAAAACTTCTAGCCCACAGGGCCTCCCACAATGCTTACATATTGTAATTTTTCAGCTGACCCTGTGTCATCAAAATAAGCAACCACTATGGAAAGCAGTACGGAGATTCCTCAGAACACTTGGAATGGGACCATCATTTCACCCAGCTATCCCACTCCTTGGTTTATATCCCAAAGACTTAAAGTCAGCATACTACAGTGATACATCCACATCAATGGTTATAGCAGCCCAATTAACAATAGCTAAACTGTGGAACCAATTTACGTACCCTTCAATTGATGAATGGATAAATAAAATGTGGTATTTATACACAATGTAATATTACTCAGTCTTGAAAAAGAATGAAATTATGGCATTTGTAGGTAAATGGATGGAGCTGGAGAATATCATGCTAAGTGAAATAAGCCAACCCCCCAAACCAAAGGTTGGATGTTTTCTCTGATAAGCGGATGCTAATCCATAATGGGGTGGGATGGGGGAGAATGAAGGGTCTTTGGATTGTGCAGAGGGGAGTAAGGGGAGTGGAGCAGGTGTGGAGATGGGAAGGAGACTGGAATGAGAGATTACTGTCCTATAAACCTGTATGATTGCACTTCCAGTGTGACTCTGCACCATTTTCAGGTAGAGGAAGGAGAAGTTATACTCCATTTGTGTACAATATGTCAAAATGCATTCTACTGTCATGTATAACTAATTAGAATAAATTAAAAGTAAAAAAATGTAAAGAAGAAATGTCAAGTACTTTTATTATATTTGTTTATCTCCGTATTATCATTTGAACATGGATCAATAAAAAATTATTAGCAATATTTTTCATTTATCTTTTTTCATAGTAAGTCTACCATAATTCATTGTGCATTTAATATTTTTAACATCATAACTTAGACTAACTACATTTCAAACTTTTTAATAGATTTATGTTGCTAGTGACTACCATATTAAAAAACATAGATTTATAGATTTCAGTCACATAATTATAAGCAGTTGTTGCATTAAACAGCTAATTGAGGTCCTTAAAAACTTGATTCATGATATTTTCCTATGAACAATTCTATGAATCAAAATATATACTTTGTTTGTACTGTTAGGTCTACATAGACATCTGATAATGGAATAGTAAGAAGCCAGGAATTTAAAATAGCATTGCTTTTTAAAATATTTTCCTTAAATTTATTTTTAAATAAGTAAAAACTGAAATCTGAAATAATTGTTTCTTAACATTCATGTAAATAAAGCATTTTTACAGGCAGAATGTTGCCTCTATGTAGTTTTGCTTATGACACTACTGAAAACAAGCATAGCCTAAATTTTATGGTTTAACATTATAGTAGGGACAAAAAAGCAAATAAATATCTTACTATCTTATTAAAGAACTTGAAGATTCTCTCCCAAGGTTAAGGCCTTGCATCACATAATTCAAAAAAGATTAAGGATAACCAATCATGTTATGAAAACCTGAAATAATAGTGTACATTGACAGATTTTTAATTGTAATAGCAAAAAGTGTAACACTAAATGTACCATACATCATCAATGAGTAGAAATTTAGGGTACAGTTTGCTGCCTTGACCTTCAAGCTCCAACTATGTTTCAATCATCAAGAGTCCATAAAAACTATAATTTACAATCTTTGGAAAGAGACTATGTGGACACAATAAACCACATATTTTATATGGGATAAGAAAGGAAAATGTAGTTGGCCTCATATGCTAAATTTCAAACTACTCAAAAAATTCACTTGCATTTACACACTGATCTTCAATGTGTGGCAAAATCCTAATGTTTATCTTCAGCTCAGTTATTTATGATCTCATAATGTGGGTTCATTTTCTAAATCTTAGATATTGTCCTAGAGATCGAAAGAGTTGAGGTCTCAAAGGTCTCTCCGCAAAGTTTCTGCTGATTATAACGCAAACATGAATACTCCAGAACCTCATGAAAGTTAAAACTGCTCTCTCCTGTGCCAGAAAGGGCGAGCCGAGATAGGAATGAGTTTATGTATGCAGGGTAACGTTCCTCCTTACACTGAGGTCATGCTCTGGAACACACCAATCAAACGGAAATAAGCTAAAAGAGCACTTGCAAAGGCAAATGACTTTGCACAGAGCTCAACAGACTGTTCATTAACAGAGGTAGAATATCACCGAATAACTGCAGCAATCACCAGCAGTTAGAGGTAATCAATAAAACCCAGGGAAGAAGAAATAATGACAAAACATCAAACTGTTCACTTCTATTTCCAGTTTTTGACAGCAGCCTATTCATAGTTATTAGGCATAGGGGCAAGGGACTCAATGCTCTTTGAAGGCTTTATCACATTCTAAGAGAACATATAACTTTGATGATCTCAATCAACAGTGAAAAATGTTAAGTGTTACCAAATTGATTGTGAGAAACATAAAACCTGATACTATTTAGGAAGCCTTTGTTGGGAAGTACCCTTCAATTTGTTCATTCTCATCTTTGGAAGACCAGGTCAACTAGTTTATAAGATCTTGCTTAAGACTTACCAACATGATATCTGCTTGGATCCTACCCCAATTAAAGAAAACAAAACAAGAAACTTCTCTTATCTCTATTTCTCTGTAACTCTGTTTTTTTTTTCATCTTATTTGGCAGTTGAATGCCCAAAATGATTTTCTGTTTATCTATTTGATATTCCATTTTGAAAAAAAAAACTGGCTATGAATCTGCTTTCAGAAAACGTCTATTCTTTGTTTTTTCAAGACTATTTAATTTCATAGTTAAGAAAAAGAGGACGAGATGAACAATGAGAAATGGGGTAGATTCTTCAAAAAATACATGTAACATTTGGTGACATACAATATACTTTCTTTCCTCCAAAACTTTTGTATCAAGCAAGGCTATATTTTATTGGATCTTAAATGATATTGTGTAAAATTACGATGAGTTAGTCTATCTTCAAAACTCCCTGGTGTAGCATATGTGAGCTTTGATTAGAAAGTGAACCTACTATGATTAGTAATAAAAATAAAAATTGGAGACTCTTTAACTGGCAAAATTAAGAGCTACTCCTTCCAAAAATATTTGGCCACATTTCCTCCCATTTCACATTATTGCACCAAGAGCCGATTACTATTTGCATGTAATTACTTCTGGATGAGAAAGAGAAGGCAAGGTGAATTTTTTTGTCGACGTTAGAATTAGCCAAATATAACCAGACAGATATGGACAGAATTTCTTTCCAAGAATATTCATCCACTTAACGAACTTAACAAGAGTTTTCTTATCTTGTCAATCATATTATTTGAGCAGAAATCAGCAGAATCTCTTTTAGACTCATTCCATTTACCTCATAGTGATTAAAATTCACTACTCACGAGAAAGATGTTATTTTTTTTTTAATTTCTCCTCTCATCTTCACTCTTAGATCTTATCCATCACAAAGTTTTGTAGGTTCTATATCCAAAATATTACAAATTCAACTGCTTTTTTTCTATTCCCATTTCCACCAACATGATCTCTGTGATGGCTAATTTTAAGCCTCAGTTTAGCTAAGCTATGTAACACAGTCATTTGGTCAAGCACTAGTCTATATATTGCTAGGCTCATATTTGGTACATACTATTAACATTTACAATCAATCAGTTAACTTTAAATAAAGGAGATTGCCCTTGATGATGTGGCTGGGCCTTATCTAATCAGTGGAAGGACAAAGAGCAAAATCCCCTACCCCCACCCTACCTAGAGAAAAAGAAATTCTGCCTCAAGATGGCAAGATAGTAATTCCACTTGAATGTTCAATCTACCTTTCTTGGGGTATTTTGGACTCAAGACTACAACACCAATTCTTTCCCTGAGTCTCTAGTCTGTCTACTTTATAGATCAGATTTTAGCTCTGCAGCCTCCTCAATCATATGAGCCAATTACTTAAAATAGTTTTTCACCCTCTCTCTCTCTTTGTCTGTCTCATTTCTCCCCCCAGCCTCTCTCTCCTGCTGTTTACCTGGAGAAATCTGACCAATACCCCTAGATTATTAAAATCATACATTACTATAACCTCTTCATTACTTTCATTACCTTAATAATCTTTTTTTCTACACATCAGTAATACATAGATATGGGAGGATAGACTGATTAATAGGTAGATAAAATTTTGCTACTATCTGCATACATTCAGATTTTTAAAGCACTGAAATAGCTTCTAAGCCCTTCCCCATGGCCTCTAGGTTCTTGCCTATTCTCTAGTTTCAGCTTAAATTACTTCCCCCAAATAATTAGGCTTTGTTTAAAAAGAAAAAGTTTCTTAAGGAGAATTTAAAGTTTCTAATTATATATTTATTTGATCCTTTGTCTTCTTATTCTGTTTCTTTCCAAAAAAGGGTAAAGACCACAGAGTAGGGCTGATCTTTTCATTTATGCACATTATATTCTCCATGCCTGGGCTAGTTTTGGCAATTGTTGAACTCTAAATATTTGATGAATTAATGGATCTAATGTTATCAGTAGTTATTCTGGATACATATATTGAAGAAGAGGCACCAATTCTTACCTCACAGATGAAAAATGACAATATTAAATTCAGGAAAAGGGCAAATACAAGGAAGAAATTATTCACTTAACCCATTGCTATTAATTATAGAGCCTAAGCAAAGTGATTCATATCCAATTTTTGTTAGACAAAATATATTCTGCTTGCCTTATTAGCTTGAAATATGATTGTTTAAATCACTCATCTTTTTAAAAAAGTTTCCTTTTTAATTTTACTCCTGTCAACTTATTACCAAAGCAGTCAATGATTTAGTTAAAAAATAAACCAGAATGGCTGCAACCAGGCTTTATTGGTTCACCAGTATATGCCATTTATCATCCCTAATAACTTTGGAAAAAAGTTTTCATTTTTATGAGCCTCACACAGTCTACTCGCATAATGAGTAAACTATGAACCCAAATGATTCACAGATCAAGAAAAAGAGCATATGTAGAGCAACTAAGGAAAAAAATAGGATCTTACATAAATACTTTGGAGAGTGTAGTAAAGAAGAAAGAAGGCTTTGAAATAAGGGATCTGGGCAAAACTACCAGCTCCAACGAGATCATGCATGCTGTTGTGAAGAACCAAGATATACATTAAGCACATTAGGTACACGATACATGATGATTATTTTATTTTTTAAAATTCTTATGTGCTATTCCCTAAATTTTCTAACTTCTGCTTGACAGA
Organism: Ictidomys tridecemlineatus; assembly: GCF_052094955.1. Taxonomy (NCBI): domain Eukaryota; kingdom Metazoa; phylum Chordata; class Mammalia; order Rodentia; family Sciuridae; genus Ictidomys; species Ictidomys tridecemlineatus. The sequence goes on along the minus strand of NW_027521824.1, from coordinate 372,707 downwards.
CAAATATATTATAAATTAAACATTCCATTTAATATCTGGCACGGGATATAGCTCTACCTCCACTACCACCACTGCAGCATAGAGCAAATCCAGGAGGAAGCCCACAGGGGCACACATCTGTAATTCTATCTCCTCAGGAGACAGGATGAGCACAGATTTAGTCTGAGGCCAGCCTAATGACTTAAGAAGACCCTGTCTCAAATTTAACAAATAAATAATAAATAAATAAGGGTGGGTGTAGATTAGTGGTAGAGTATCCCTGGATTCAATCTCCAGTACCACACACACACATAAACACACACACACACACACACACACACACACACAAATTATAATAATAGTAATAATAATAATAATAATAATAATAACACTAATAAAACTGATCCAGGAAGAATAAAACTGGATTCTATCTCCCATCTCATACAGAAGTTCTCAAAATGGATGAAAACTGAGGCCTAAGAAGCTTGGCAACTTCCAAAAGAAAACCAAGGGAAACACTTCCACATATGGGCACAGGCAAAAAATCCCTGAATAGTTCCTGTATACTCAGAAAATTATAACAAGAATCAATAAGTTGTATCCATAAATGGTATCAAATTTTTCTGCACAGCAAAGCAGACAGCAGTCGAAAGAAATAGCCAACAGACAGGGAGAAAATCTCTGCTAGTTCTGCTTCTCACAGAGGATTCATATTCCAAATATATGAAGAACTCAAAAAACTCCATTCCAAGTAAATAAAAACCCAATCAATAAATAGACAAATGAGCTCAACATACATTTCTCAAAGGACAAAGTACAATTACCAACAATAATATGAAAAAAAAATCAACATCTTGAGCCATGAAGGAAATGCAAATCAAAACTATATTCAGTAACTATCTTATTCAGGTCAGAATGGCAATCCTTAAGAATACAAATAACAATACATGCTGGTGAGGATGTGGGAAAGGGGAACTTTTATATACTCTTGGTAGTTTAAATTAGTTCAGCCACTATGGAAATTAGGATGGAGATGCCTCAAAAAAAACCTAAAAACTAAAAATAGAACTACCATATGGTCAGGCTATTTATCCAAAGAATCAAAATCAGATGCTTGAGAGATACATGCATATACATGGTTTCTTTCACAACTCTGAAGTTATTGAATCAGGGTAGATGTCCATCAACAGCTGAGGGAATAAATAAAATGTGGAATATATACAAAAATCTAGTTTTATTCAGTCATAAAAAAAGAAAAAACAATTTAATTTGCAAGAAAGTGTTTAGAATTGGATAGTATCATGTAAAGTGAAATAAGCTGGTCTCCAACAAGTACAGTAGTTTTCTCTCTTATGCAGAAGACAGAGGGGGAAATAAGGAGCAAGTGTATCATGAATGAGAAGAGAAACCATTAGGGTAGAGGAAGGGGATCAAGTAACCTTTTTAAGAGCACAGGAAAAGATGCACAATGAAAGACTTAGAAGGCAGAAGAGAAAATTAATCCGTATCCCTCAGCAGTGGTTGAAGGCAGGTAAGCTGGAGGCAGAAGGAGATTCATGGATTTTCATGGAGAGCTACTGGAAATTGGCTGCTTGAGAGCTGCAGGCAGCTAGCACTGTCAGGGCGGGTGTTGTTTCAGTTCTATGGTCCTTGATTTAAGAGACAACCTTTGTTGTCTTTGACTTTTATATCTCCAGCACTTTGAAAGCACATACAAACTTCTAATTCTCTCTACTAAGACTGTTCCTACTTTGAATTCACAGATTACTTTCTATTTCTCACAAAATAGAAAAATCTGATAAAGGCAGATTGAGAAGACATACTAGAACCCTGCCATATATAACTTGGTGGTTTGTTGTATTTTTATAAGAATGACAATTATCTATTCAATTGAATGTTTAGATCTAATTATAGACTATGAAATGAGTGTTTACCATTTCATCTTTTATTGTCCTTGTAAGTTTCCAAGTTGATGTCATTCTGGCGGCCTGAGAAGGCCTTTCATATGACCATGAGCACAGGGCAGATATGTGTCCATTTCTTCCTCAACTAGAGGAGCTCATGTAAACTTTCATTTCATGAAAGGATTCCACTGAGGGTGAGGGTACAGAAACAAATATGACTCTAAAGAACCATGCCTATTGGTTCTCAGTCCTTTCTGTCTCAATACACTATATCTACTACATATTTACTTACTCATGAAATAAAGATCTACTTCTTACAGGAAGAAAATGACAGTATTAATAATTTAGCTATTGTTAAGAACAAAATAATTCCTGAGCATTTGATCCATTAAACATGCAATCTATGAGTACTTTCATTTTTAGAAAAAGGAGATGTTTTGTGCTTCAGTGGTTACAAAGAAAACACTGAGCATGATCATTTCTCTCAATTTTCTTTGGATCATATTAAATTAGTTGGGCGATTGTAAACATGAAAATGCTGTGTTGATGATAGTAAAATCAGATAACATAAAGGAGAGAAAATCATGTGGTAAAATCCTTAATGTAGAACCTGGATTTTATCATTTATCTACATTCAATGAAATCATTATTTCTCTGAAATGCATTGAGAAGAAATCAGCAATAAAAAAATCATAATCAATTCATTATTAGCTTTAAATATTTTCACAACTAATATTTCTATGAACTTACAGATACACTGCTTTATAATCTCTTACATAATTGTCTAAAAGAATAACATGGAAGACAAGTGGAAGATTCTAGGGCAACTTGATAAGTGGCCCTTTTGGGTCTCAAATCTACATCTCTAAATTCTTAGCCTAGTGATCTCTCCCCTAAAATACAGTTATTTAGGTTAGAAAAAAGTATCCAACTATGATATATGAGATTTATCAGAGAAATTTCCCTACCCTTGCATCTGGTTTACGGAAACATAAGGGGTAGAATAATATTGGGGGACAAGGCAATTTTACTGATTTGAGATAATAATGCATATCTTTTACCCAGAAGCAGGGTTAGATTTGGCACCTCACAAAAGCATTTTTGCAATCATCAGGGTTAGAAGATGCAATTCCAGAAGTGTAGAACTAATTAAATTTAATGAGCACCTAAGAAAATTGAACTTATACAATTTTTGACTATATTAGCAGTCTAAAATTTTTACTGACTGCTGAGTAAACTACCAAAATTTTTGGTCAAATATTAGGGGTGACTATCTAGTAGAATTAGCAGTTGTTTTAAAGCAAACATTCCATGTTCAAATCTAATTCTTCTACATATTAACTTTCCCAAAGCCTCAGTTTTCTCATCTGTATAAGGGGAAACTAAAACAATCTGACAGGATTGTTACAAGTGTTACTGGCAATATGCATATACAAATGTACAGCAAAGCACCTGGTACAAGTAAATCACCCTTTGTGACAGGAATCATTATTATTATCAGTCTTAATGTTATTAAATGCAACATGAAATCCAATTTACACTCCCCCCGCCCCAGATTGGGAAATGTGTCTTGACCTGCTAATATGTCAAAGATAGTGTTTCTCCTCACTTTAAATGGAAAGAAACCTCAAACCTGAAAGAGCTATTTTTACAAAATCCAAATAGAATATGTACATGAGTTTCTATTTTGATAGTGGCAGACTGAATTGAAGACTAATTACGCTTATAAACTGATCACTCTCTTTTTAAATAAGGGGATACATGTCTAACCAAATTGCATCTGAATATTTTCTGTCAGTATGGTATGCATGGTTTATTTTAATGTTAATAAAAAGAGAGATTACAAAAGATTAGGCAGAATTTCAGTATGTTAATTTTGTTTCTCTTAAAACTCAGAATTTTATTTTTTATTTCTTTGCTCCTTATAGAAGTGGAAACTTTTAAAATATGAAAGGGATATGTAACTATAAAGCTAACATATGCACTTATTCATAAAAATGTAAAAGGGAATGTATACAATGAGCATCAATGTAAAAATTTTGTGTACAAGCCAGGTCTTCAACCTCCTTTTGGAAATTTTACATTGTGCAGACAATGATCCATATTCATACATAGACTCTTTTGTGCAAGTGGTGGCTATTAAAAATATTTTTAAAGCATTATGGTAATTCTTAATCACTAGTTATTTTTTTCATAGCCTAAAGAAATCAGAGGCATTGCTGATAGAATTAATGACAAGAGAAACAATGGTGAGATTTTAGTTCCATTCAGACCACCCACACCTCACTAAAAGAAAGAGTACAACCCGAACAAAGTAGTCATTATTCCAATCAAAAACTGAACATAAGGTTTTATTAGTACTTACATAACTAACTCTTATTAAAACACCATGAAAACTGTATAATGAGATCATTGTTATTCTGAAATGCTTGGGGCTTTGGATTTTCATATCTTAAATTTCTTAAAATCAAATGTATATACTGAATGTATAGCTAGAAACCTGATCACAGGGTTTCTGAGAAATGTGTTTTTTAAATAATTCTGTGTAACGTCATTCCTTGAATAAATAGTTCTAACATTTTTTTAAAACAAAGTTTGGTAGCTTATGTATTTGAAAACTACTTTTAATGGATTGCTTGGTTTGTTTATTCTTAGTTCAAGGCAGAAGCATCTTGACATTTACACTGCTATTTTCCTGCTTTCAGGGATTCTAACAACAACAAAAAAATTGCCTTGACCTGGATTAGCTTGAAATGGTCCTCTGAACTTTCACAAGGCCATTTTGGCTATCTCCAAAAGAACGTACTTTATCATAAACCTGTTGCCACATCTTTCATAAGGATACATGTGTAGGCACATGAACATAATGTCCCCCAACTTACAAATAGTCCGTGTTCCCTAAGTCACTGATTATAGCCATCTTTGTGTACTCTGATGTAACCTTGGAGAAATAATGTTAGAAATATAGTTACTTAGAGACTCCTACATTCTACTTAACCAAGATGTAACTAAAAAAATCAGATTTTGAAAGAAGAATAGGATGATTTTATAACTTAATCAGTGGATCTCTTTTAAAGGTAACATTTAGACTTTAATTCAGTTTTAATGATGGAGCTTAAGATGTTCACTTTTCTAAAAGTACCATTTCTACCTGGTACCCATTACTAGACACTGGCTCATGTCTGCTTCCTTCTCAAATTCCTATATCCTTCAATTAGAACCACTGCAATGGTAAACTTTGATGCTTCTCCCCCAAACCACATCAAATATCTTAAACTTTGGTAAAATTCTATTAAAATTCTGCCTAACCACAGTTGATGCTGCAGAAATGTGTGAGGGTGGGAAGAAAGGGGAATAGGAAGGAAGAGAAATTACTTCTTTCTAATTGCTATCCTTTAAATGTGTAAACATAGTAAATGTGTGATCTTATGCAGATATTCTACCCCAATTCATGAATATGAGTTCATATTGCTATATCTAGGACCCCTATATTTGGGCTGCCTATTAACAAAAAACCTTTGCTAATCATTTTTGCAGAAAGCAGTTTTGAAATCCCATGGTTTCTAGTCGAACATTTAAAATTTTCAAATCAAAAGTCTCTGTTTCCACTCATTTAAAATGAAGGAGCTGGTAATATTTAACTTTAAAGTCTATATAGACTGAATGTATCAGTGAATGAAAAAAAGGAAATAATAGATACAACCTCAGCCTCAAGAATGCATGCCTGTAAACCTAATAATTGATGACAAGGCCAGGAATCTTGCTGAAATTTGCTAAAATAAGCTAGGAAGAATACACACACAAGATAACATTTCAATCACAAAATGGCTGATGCCAAATTCTAAAAAGTAGTTCCAATTTTAAACATTAATACATGTAACAAACTCTGTCTCAGGAAACCAAAATGCTTACAGTGACATTCCCTGAACACTTTAAAAAATGGTTTTTAACCTCTTTTTTAAAGTACCTTGATTTATTTTAGAAGCTAGTATATTCAAATAATCTGTTTACTCTTTTTTTTAACTCCATATTTAATTCGATCCCCTCTCTCCAATTTTTTTTTACTTTCTGTGGAATATGGAAATCTCTCAAATGGTAGGTGATTAGCAAATGTTTACTAATGGAAAGCAATATATAATATATATTTTAAAATTTAAATGAAATATGTACCTCACTATAGTGATTCTGGTAGTAAAGAACCTTTTGTGTCATTTAATTTAACAATATCTCTCCCTAGGCTTTATGGAAAAGAGGGTTTGGAAATGAGAACACTAGATAGTCAGGAATAAAAACAGCATAATGATATACAATTATTTTATTTTGTAATTATGAATTATTATTATTATGAATCATCTTCTCACATCTTATTCTCATTTCATCTCACTTTATGTTAATATTAACAGCCTATTGAGATTTTCTATTTTAGAGATGAGCATCTGGTTCTCATGTACTAATTAGCTTGCAGGTCATCTGAATGGAAAAGACACATTTTAATGCTCAAACGTCTTCTCACTTTTGTAAATCCCAAGCACAATGCCCTTTCTCCACTATCACTTTTCTTTTTTTAAATATTTTTTTTAGTTGTTGAACCTTTATTTTATTTATTTATATGTGGTACTGAGAATCGAAGCCAGTGCCTCACCCGTAGGAAGCAAGTACTCGTCCACTAAGCCACAACTCCAGCCCCTCCAGTATCACTTTTATATGGCATTCTTAATTCTGAGAGCTATTCTACTGGGAATTAGTAAGATGCTGCCGGCAAAAGGCAATATTAAAACTACATTGTGTGACCAAAGAGCAGAGGCAAGTCAATGAAGAAAGGTGGAGTCTAAACAATGTGCGACAATGGAACATTTTTGTGCAGAAAAAGAAAAATTTTATATATAAGCCAAAACTTATATACAAAAATAAACTCAAAACTGATCATAGACCTAAGTGCAAAACACATAATAATAAAACTTCTCGAACATAGCGTAGGAGAAACTCTAGGTAACCTTGGGTTTGACGATTACTTTCTCCATACAACGCAAAAAAGCATGATGTGTGAAGGGAAAACCAATAAGCTAGATGACATTAAAACTAAACAAACTTTATATCAGCAAAGATATAAAAATCTCTTTATGAAACATATATCCGATAATAGGATGTTATATCCAAGTTACAGGAAGGATTCTTAAAATTCAACAACCAGAAAACAAACAGCTCAGTTTCGAAAAATGGACAGACTATTGCAACAGATACTTCATTGCTGAAGCTATGGTGATGGAAAATAAGCATACAAAGAGATGTTGCAAATCATGTGTCATAGAGAACTGTAAGTTCAAAAGAACAGATCAATATATACCTATTAAAATAGTGAATTCCCAAACCACCGTCAATACCAAATTTTGGTGAGAATGTGGAACAACCAAAAGTGTCATTTATTACTGGTGAGAATGTAAAATGGTAGAGCCACTTGGGAAGAAATTGGACAGTTTTCTTATGAAGCTAAATATCAGTTATTCATATGATCTAGCATTTGAACTCGGGAAAAGAATGTCAGATATATATCCCTTTAAAAACAGTAGCAAAAGTTTAGCACAATATCAAAATATTTCACAGTAAGTTTTCATCCCTAAAGTTTGTTATATGAATCAGGACATTTCATAATCAACATTTCAAGGCCTGTACAGCTGGGATAAAATGTACTCTGTTATAATATTACTCACTGAAAAAAAAATACCATTTGTTTGCTCATTATTAACTCAGGGGCAGGCAAATACTTACTTTTCTATTAAAAAATGCTTGATAAAGTAAATTAAGTACATACAGGTTATTGAAAGGGTAAAGAATTTACTAGATGGAAAACTTAGCTTATAGAGGTGTCTTTTATATCTAGTGCAGGTGCCAGAAAAAACAAATGAGGAAAGTTTACTATTTTGTCATATATCAAATATATTCATCTTGTATGATTTTTATTAGCCTCTAAATTTTTCTTAATAAATTAAGAAAATAGAAAAAATTACTAAATGTATCCCAAAACATAACGTGCCTAACCTGCTAAGGACTTTTTAATAAAGCTGGATTTTATGTGGTTTGCTTTTTCTCTTTAGTTCTTATTACAATATCTACCATCACTACATTTTATTTAATTACCTTATTCTTTCTGTTTCCCATTCCTGCACTAGAAGAACCTGTTTTTTAAAAAAAACAGGTGTTTTCAACAAGGAGAATGCTCCATTTCTGATGCTTTTAAAGAATGCATTGGAGCATACAGTTCATTTAAATTATTTTAATAAGTGACTATTTTCCAAAGTCTTACTGGATCATAGTGTTAGAAGACATTATATAAAGGCTGGGCATGGTGGTAGACACCTGTAATCCAGCAGCTTAAGAGGCTGAGGCAAGAAGATCTCAAGTTTGAGGCTAGCCTCAAAAACTTAGCGAGGCCCTAAGCAACTTAGTGAAACCCTGCCTTAAAATGTAAAAAAAAAAAAAAAAAAAAAGATTAAAAGGACTGGGGACATAGGGTTTAATCCCTAGTACCTACAATTTTTTTAAAGGATATTATATAACTATGGATTTAAAATGTAAATTTGAGTTTAAAATCATAAAGAGAAATTATCAAACATCAGAAATATGAAAAGCTTTTTTTTTAATAAAAAGATTTCATTTTACTGTCTCACTTTATTGACATAGAAATTAAGATGTGGAGAGAGCTTAGATGCTTGTTGGATCACAGAACTTTTGTCCTAAAAGCCAATATCCTAAAAACCTTGTGTTACCCAAATATTCAGATGCTTAAGGCATCCAGACTAGGATGTAATATCCACAGAGCTTTAATTCTGTTTGCTTTTTTCAGTAGCCATATCACATTTGACTGATGCTGAAATTAATGTAAAAATATTCTTAGTCATTTTCTATATGGTTACTGTTAAAATAAGTTTTCTTTATTCTCTATTTTTACATTTGAACTTTTCTTTGGCAGAGGGATAGACTTCAAATTGTAGATGTTACGGCCTCATAGTTATTTTTTTTAAGTGTCGTGTTCACAGAAAATACATATTTTAAAAATTAAAACAACTTAATCAAGGGCAAAAATCAATAAATAAATACATTTGGAAATAAATATCCTACCTATAAAAACCCGGTGGCACCTGCTGCACCAGGAAGCTCTTCTCCATGTCTTGGAGGATGTCATTCAGCATCCGAACACGGACAGGAGCTCTCTCCTTGGGATCATTAGCAGGTCGCATTTCATCTGACTGAAAGAGTTCAGCGCTCTCCCGAAGTCATGATGCCATGGCTAGCAGGTGCTGAGCATTGGGATGATCACCTGTGGAAGATAAATGAGCCATCTCAGAAGAGACACACTCAAAGGAGCAAAGTCAACTTCTGCCATTGTGACTCTAAGTTGTAAACCAGGCAGACCACCCAAGAAGAAGTGTATTATCTGTGACAGTTCACTTTTTTTCCTGTCACTTCATAAAAAGGAATGTAGGTATTTGAATTTTGCCCATCACAAGGAAAAGATTCCACATCAATTAAACTTTGATAATGTATTCATTTTGCCAAAAGTGTTGTCTAACCTAGTTTTCATAGTAATACTAAATTAAGTTTATTACTACCAGTCATAGTAGCAGTAAATAGGTTCTGATTGTTTAGAGATTGCTATATTACAGACATTATCTTGAGCACTTACTTAATTATTTTATTTCATATTTACCAAACCTTGCATTGTCAATTCACCTTATTAGAACCTGAGAATGGATTAAGGTAAGCAAATTTCATAGGTCATCAAGTAAGGTAGTAACAGTCCACAATTAGAAACCCAGTTTTTCTGATTCAAGTATTTACACTTACCATGGAATATTCTCTAATAAGAGAAAAATATAAAAAGAGTCATCTTCACTTCTGACAACATGAAATACATTACTATATGTCATTATATGTATGTGTACTCTTTTTTTTTCTTTACTAGAGATTTTCTGTAATTTGACAGTGAAATAAATCTTTGAATTTAAAATGCATCAAAAACTATCTGGTGTAGTGTCAGTTTTGTTTTGATTTTCTTTTGAGAATTGTTTCTATTTCTTTTACTTGTTTTGCAAATTACTGAAAGTTCTTCTTATGCTAATGGTGGTTACAAGAGGTGCACAAAGTCACTCCTTTGAGAAAAGTAGCACTAGAACTGTAATGGACCCTGAACCCTAAATGAGACAGTCCACCTGACCTAAACTCCTTCTTCACCCTATACTATTTGAGTGAGATTGATAAAGTTACTGAGCCTCAGTGTCTTTAATTATAAAATGAAAGTAATGATAGAACCTACTTTATAGAATTGTTATGAAGATTCACTAATTAATAAATATAAAGGATTTTCCCTACGGGTAAGCAGTTCCCAGGTGATTTGTTTTGAGACATCTTTTAAAACTCTTTCTTTTGTCATATCATGACAGGGGCATTCCTTCATTCTCTTCCAGACATTCCACCACATCACTTAGTTTTTAAGTGAAACAAAAGGTGGTGTCATTCTCAGGAGACTCGGTACAAGTGACTCCAACAAGGTCAGTGCATCACAACAGAGGACTATTTCAAGGCAGGGTGATGAATGAATACAGACTGAAAAATCTAAATTGGCAGTCTGAGAGTGTGACAGTGAGACAGGCAGATGGAGGGATTTGAGGAGGTCTGATGTTGCCTTCATTAGGGAGAGTCCTGGATCAAAAGGACACATCATGTAAGTACTCTTTCCAAGTGAAATCCAAGAGATCACCAGCTCCCCAAACACTTCATGAAAATGCAGATCCCCAGGTCTGCTTAATCTTTCTAGGGGTAGAGCCTGGGAATCTCCATTTCAATATGTTACTCCAATTATGCACCTTAAAATTTAAGAAGCACTGCAGAAAAGTAATAATAAATTAAGAAAAGGAAAATAAGTTTAGAAGTAGTACTGATGCATGGAATAGGTGAATCATAGAATAACCAACCTCCAACAAAATAATATTTATTATTTCTCATTTAAATTTAATGGGGACTGATTTACATGTCAATTTCTTTAGAGTCCAATGGAGTACTGACACTCAATAATTGCTTACTAAATAAATCTAATAAAGCATGTTTAGAAAAAGGCTAATGATAAAATAAAATTTTGTAAATATATAATCATTTTGTAAAGGATACAATGAGATACACAGGCAGTGGTATAAGGGTATAAGGAGCATTTTCAGAAAATATAATAATTGTTTTTATTATATATGCACAAACCTAGTAAAAGACTTTGGTAGAAGAAAAAAAGTATACTTGAAGCTAATATGTAGTTCCCTGTTTACTGAAATTAATATGAGTAAAGTCATTTGTAGGAGTCCACAAAGTTTTGGCCTTTGATATTCTTAAAATACATTTCACATTCATTATCTTGTTTGATTTTACAGCAAAACTTGAGGTTGCTGGAGCAAGTATTTTTATTCATTGTGCAAATGTAATCCCAAATATGTTGCTCAGACTTATTTTATAAAGATTTTTCTTAAGTTATAATGATTCACCAAAGTTAATATATAGGGAACTTAGAGGGAGTATCTGTACAAGGAATGCATAAGATGAATGACTCACATTCAGAGTACACTGGAATTGAAAGACTGAACAACAGAAAAAACAACTTCGACATCCTTGAGAGTCTTCCATTTAAGAAAGAAAAATCTGTTCTGATCTAACATACTCTACAGAATTGAAGGCATTACTACTGAATCAAGTGAGACAAATTGTACCATTCTACCTTATTTAGCTTTAAATGAATTTATCTTTCATGGTGGAGCAGATTTAGAAAATTGACAGCTTCAGGAACTAGCTAGTTCCACAAAGAACCCTGACATAGAAACCTGCCCCACACAGGTACAGTATGCATTGCTTCAAGGGTTCAAGGTTACAAATTAAAAAGCATCTCTGCTTTCCATGTACCCTCAATCATTCTGATATATAAATAATTCTCCACATAATTCCTAGTTACCATTTCTCTGGCAATTAGAGCTTGCTTTTTTTTCCCCCTTTAAACAGGATCCAGAAAGAAATGCCCCCTTCTTCACTGGAGCCTTGGTGACCCAGAAGGACTGATCTTTTGTGCCCCTTGGGACCTGCAGTAGAATGTCCAATTTGCTGTCTGATGCACTGTCATTTCCCTGACACTGAAACTGTACCAGGCATTTCATTCAACCAACAAGTGATTGCACTGTGTACTTTTATCATACCATCAAAGCATTTGCAATATTTTTATCCTCATTTGCCTTGTCTCTCTTGTTTTCTTGACTGAAAAGAATCACACATGGTCAGCAAATGTTTTGTCTTTGCATTTTCAGATGCTTGCATAATAACTGTTCTATGGTAGTTATTTATTAAAAATTTTGTTGACGGAATGTTGAGTTATAAGATAATGCCTTCTTTGAGATATATTATTATGTTAAACCATGTCCACAAAATCATTCAAGGGAGATGTTTGGTGCATCATGAGCAACAAGAAATACTATTTAATTTACTTTGGTTGCAACAAATCAATTGTTGGAAAAGAAAAGAAAGAAACTTAAAAGAGAAGAGGTAATTCAAGGTAATGAAAAGTTAAACTAAATTGAATTAAAATATTCCTTACAAATAAGCTGTAAAAACTAATATGTAAAATTTCACTTGAGGCATAGTGAATGTTGAAATCACAGAATTGAAGAGGCTATTAAAAGTTTAAGTTTAATAAAACAATAAGTCCATTCGACTAAAGAAATTGAACTGGAAACTAGAGATTTGTCCTAGATAGGGTTATTTTTAAGTTATATGTACGGATTCTAAACACCAAGCACTTAATGTTCAAAGACAGATAAAAAAGAGGCCAGTGAACATAATTTCTATCAGTGCAGTCTTGAATAAATTACTCAAATACTGTCCTTCAGTATGTTTGGGGGAAATGATCATTTCACTAAACACAGTAAAGGAGTGAATCTAGAGTGTTGAGATCATGAATTTACCTAAACATCAAACTTTTAAGATGAGCTCTTCAAAGTCCTAGGATTTTACCTACACTGAAGCATTGGAAAGAGGTTGTTTTATCTGTAAACAGCAATATTCATATCTTACTTTCTTCCCTGAATCTTCACCCTTCTAGTGGATGGATCTAATTCTTACATAAAACTTTCCTCTCATAGCTTATTGTGGAGAGAATGGAGGTGGATATTATAAAAGAGACAATGGACACTGAGATGGATTTTGATATCTGAACAGGTCAACTCAGAAAAGACCTAAAGGTGTATTGGAGGAAACAAATCAGGGAATCCTCTGCCTTCCAGCCAACTTTTATGATTACTGCAGATCTTCCCCTCAAGACAGTGTGGTTCATGAGGCAGCCAGGTGCAGTAGGAAAGGCAGATTCAGGCCTGACCTAGGACTTACTAAATGTATACATCTGGCCAAGACACAATGTCTCTCTGAGGCTCAGTTTCTTAATTTATAAATTGGACTTAATCCCCAGCTCAGTTCTGAGCTAGAGTGAGGTGGAAATGTCACAATGCCAGAGCTATGTAAAGTGACCTTGATAGTATAGCCTAGGTGCTTCCCTTGACTCAGAAGGTACTCCCAAAGTGTCTTTCAAGTGTAGATCAGCAACTTCCTATCCACATATGACTTCCAGATAAGGCCTTTACCTGCAGGGCTGACTGCATCCACTGAGTCACCCAGGTTCCCACCTGCCAGGGTCTGGGCCCTGCAGGCACCAACTCTCATCTGAAACACTTCACCGTGTGATGAGTTTCATTGGCATAAACTCCTGTGTATTATGTCTGTTTTACAACTTCTGACAAATTTATACCAGTCCTATTTTAAAGAGTGATTTTACTGTCTATTATTATGGTCTCTTCAGGGCTTTATACTCCAAAAGTTTTTTGGATTTTAGTTTATTTCTATTTCTCTATCTTTTGGTTCTATTTTGTGGCTGTAGTTTTAAAAACCCACTCAATTTCATTTTAAATTAAGAGTGAAATGTACTGGTCATACTCTAAAACTACATTTTTATATCAAACAAACACAGCCTTTTTCTTTAAAGTATTTCACAGTACCTATTCTTCTATGGATGAGCTTATCACAGTTTTAAAGGTGCTAACAATTGCACAATCATAGCTTAGACTTCACTGATTTATAGTGACAAGAAAAAGTATGATTTATGTTGCACATAATATGGTGGTTAAAAGCAGAATAGGAGATTATTTGGGGAGGAAAATGTATGTTATTTAATGTCATCTTCAAAATATCTTGTGGCATCACTAAAGAGAAGAGAAAAAAATTGCCAATATGGTTTCAGCCAGTGGAATCAACAGTCCTTCATTTTTCTACATTTTTCTATTCTTCATGCTGCCTTCTTTAGTATGAATCACACTGTATCACCTTGGCTGGTTACTAAACGATGTTATACAAGCAAAACTCAGGTAAAGCTAGAAATCTGTCAACTAGTGGAGTATTGATACTCATAGAATCTAACACTGATTTTATAATGCATGTATATACAGGATATTATATACAGAAGACAATGGATAATTTGGCTAAACAATACAATAGAAATGCTTTTTTGCAAAAATGCCAGATCAGCAGGTTTAGAAGAATTCAGGTAGCCACTTTCTTTTTAACAAAGTGACAAAAAATATTTATAAATTTTTAAGATTTTCCAATAATCTAGATGGCCCCAGCAAGTAAAAATTTAGCAAGATTTCAATATGCTACATGACACGGGTTCTACCAGTCTGTCAGCCTGGTGCAGAAAGTGAAATTTGGGCTCTTTCTATCATTCATAGATGTCACTGTGATATATTTGTGATTAAATGATCTAGTTATTGGCTGCTTTAGAAGAATGAGCCAAAACATTCTTATGAATTACATTTATGTGTGGTTTATTCTTACCATTATCCTCCTGCAGCAGAAATCTGGAATTGTATGTTTAATAATATATGTGAGTTTAATTATGTATTGGCTAAACCAGGAAATAGAAAAAGACCAAAAAAAAGGAGCTAAAACAAAATTAATCACAATGAGGGCAAGGGTATTTATGTTCTATTACAAGCCAAGATAAAAAGATTTTTTTGTTGTTGTTGTTATTTTCTTGGTAGGGATCAAATCCAGGACCTTGTGCAAAAATATTTTTTATAGAAATAACTTTAAAAGTGTTGCCAGGGAGACAGCATACATAGAATAAAGAATTATGGTTCTATACTGTCATGGGCAAAGAAATTTATCCTAAAAATACATTTAGAGAGAAAAGTCATCAAACAACAGACCATTACTATAATGTAAGAGTACAAAAAATGAGAACTCACTAGCAGCTTTCAATCCCCATACTGTCACATGTAAGCAACTAAAAATGAAAAGCAAACTTGGGTGAGCATGTAAGTAAAGGATGACCACAAAGAGAAGCTGACTGTGAGACAGAAGATAAATAAAAGAAGTAGGTTCCAAGGAGAACAAAAGGAACAGGGATATTAGAATAATAATTAAGGGATAGTATGTGATAAAAATATAAGAAATGGTGTTGAAGAAAAGCTTCCTTCTAGATGCAAATGTAGACAATGTGGAGAAAAAACAGATTCTCTTACAGATCCAATAGTCTCAAGTCCTTTTTCTGAATTAGGTGTGGATTACCAACAAAGGCAATACAATTCTTAACAGAGCTTTACAGTTGGAATTCATACAAAATTATATTGAACATCAAGACTAAATTTGTTGTTAGAAATATTTTATCAGATTTCTTCATTAATCCAAGCAAGCAAGTTAAGATACCTCTCAGAGAATGCTTTGAAATCCTTGTGACCTAAAGGTCAGTTTTCAAAATGCCAATTCAGGTTCCAATGGCTACCCATCTAGCAGGATTCAGAATTCCCATGGGAACAAAGTCTTTCTTGGAGTTGCTTGGATTTCTAACAGAGTGCCTTGGGCTTCTTAGGGAGTTCGGAGCACGAGGTAAGCAGTGTACAGATCCCTTACTATCCATAGGACTGTGTAGAGTTGGAATTTGTGGTAATTAAAACCAAGATTGGAGACATGCAATTTGTATAGCACAGAACTTTGTTTTACCAGTTGGAAAATTCATTCTATATTACTCAAAAAGAAGATTAAATACAGTAGATATGTCTATATCACTTGTGATTGTAGGAGTTAACAGTGACACTTAAAAGTTGAAACTACAGACACAAAATGCTTCTCTTAGTGGTAGGATCACTTTGAAATACTGTCCCTTCTAAAATAAAGTTATGGGCATTAATGAACTATCAGAGATAATAAAAAAAGAAAAAATCAGATCAAATCAGCATTGTCAGTTATTCAAAGAACAGGAGGAAATGCTGCTAATAACTATTTTACATTTAGTGAGAGAATCAGGAGGTGGCAACAAGCCATAGAATTCAAAATTATGTTTCTTGCTAAGTCTTTGGCTTGCACTAAATAAATGTATACAGAGTTAGATCAAATAAAAATTTATTTTCCTTTATTTGGTCATATACATTTTTATAATAATGCTAAATAATTAACATTCAGAAATTTGACAAAGAAAAATAGCAAATATTAAACAAAAAGCATCAGAACTCTACAGTTGTTATCTAAAGTGTTGCTTTATGCTTAAAAAGCAGATAAAGTGGGAAATAGTGAACTAAGATCACTTCTTAGTCTGCTTCAGGTTCCAGGATATGGTTATACTTTAATTTTTTCCTTGATGCCTCCCTCTGACCCAACAAACCAGTCCCAGTGCATTTTGGTGCAAACTTTTCTTTGTCACAAATATATCTGAAGTGTGTCAGTTACCTTTTCAGTTACTATTTGTGCTCTATCTTCATAAACCCATATAAATATTCATTTTATATTATGTGTTTGGCATTGACCAAATATTAGGAGCCAAGGTCACTCATCAAAATGAGCTTCCAAGAATGACACAATAAATCAACTCAAACAAATTATTCACTGGTAAATTATCCTTCTTTCGGGTGGTTGTGAGAACGGTGGAGAATGGTCTGCTGCTACTGTAAACTAGTGTAATAAATAAACAAGATGGCCGGTTGTCAAGGGCTAAAAATTACACTGTTGAAAATGCAATTGGGTTTCAGAGACCTTCATCCTTATACACTTTGCAGGAAGGAGAAACAGTATTTCATAGTTCAGCCCTTCAAGGTCACTTTTTTTTCCTACTGTAATTTACAACTTAAGACTAATCACTGCTAACTGTCATAAAAAACTAAAAAATATATCAACAACTTAAGTTTGTATTACGCAGTAAAATTATATTCCCGTTAACACAATATGAAAACTCTTTTTAGATAATGACATTATCTATCATTGTAGACAAAAATGAAATATTAATTTAGGTGTTGGTAAATCCTGTCCATTATTCACAATTAGTACTTTAAAGTATTCTATTTTAGAAACAAAGTCATTACCAATATAATAAAAATAGAACAGGTGCCTACAATTTATCTAACATTTAAATAATGTTTGACCATGATAATTTTAATTCGGTAGTGATAAACTACAAAAATGTATCCTTTAAAGGGGATCAGCCATGGGACTTTGATCAAATATTCATTCATTTCCAGGACATGGTAAAAAGAATTTTTTGAACCTATTATCTATTACATTTTGTTTCAGTGTGCTTTTATTTTTTAAGATGGGTGCACCTCAAAGACTGGCCACATTTTCTGAGTGAAAGTGACAGAGAGAGATTCAAGGAATTTCACATCAAAAGAAAACAAAACACAGAAGTAACCAAAGGAAGAGCTCTTCACCTGCAGCAGAAGCAGTCTGTTAAAACAGCAAGAAGCCAAAGGGCTCCTGCTCATCCAACCCAGAACGCGCATTTCAGGCAGAGCCTCATCTGTACAAAGCAGTGCCGGACCTGGGGAGGAATCTTTGGAGAAAAACTGAAGTCTTGCTTTTTAGTTTTGTCTTTTTCCTCCCATAATGACATGTTCTTGAATGTAACTACTGAAGAAAAGCTTATCAATGTGGCCTCTTCTCAGGATATTTACTTTTTTGTTTGAGTCAAAACCTGGCTTTTGCCTATTGACAATGTCCTCTCGGATCTCAATTTTTCCCATGCCCTTCCTATCATGGGCCCCTGGAGGATATTCTGAGTCATTTCTAAGTTACTGTTCATGCTCTAAAGAATTTAGTTCCTGACTCACAGTCGCTCCCTCTTCCACCACTTCTGTCTTAATTCTTGGCAATTTCAATGTCCATGTTGATGTATTCTGGTCTTCATTCGTATTAGCCAGTTTAGCTTTCATGACCACTTGCCACATTTCCCATGGTCCCACGCTGGCCTGGATGCTATCATTGCCAATATCCATACTCTCCTTTTCCAGGGTCCCATTTGCTGACCACCCTTCCTATCTTTCTAGAATCAATTCTTTGAATTGCCCAAGACCTGATGTGGGCTCTTCTTCCCCCTCCTTGTTCTCACTCCTGCATAGACTCACTTTGTTCTACCGTGTTGTGATACATCACAAGAAACACTCCTTTGTATGCAATCTCAGTTTGATCTAACTAGTTTACTATCCTTTTAGAAAAACCCTGGTCCTGGTTAAAGCTAAACCTCTTGGCTTTATGCCTATGATGGGTTTCAGGACACATTATCCCAAAGTTTGGCACCTTGACATTTGAGGAAATATCAAAAACAAGAAGTTCTCTCTGATCGTCTCCCACTACTTTCCCCTGAAGCAGGCCATAAAAGAATTCTCTGACCTTCCTATGAAGTAGGTTGTAAAACTTTCCAATTGAACATGCCTTGCCTGTACCTGGAGGAAGAAACATTCTTATCCTTGAAGAGACAGGAATGCAGAGAATAATCTGAACAAACAGATCAGATCATTGGTAACCACCCACCTCCATAGTTCATTATCATTAGGCCATAACCTTCTGTACTACAATCACCACGATCCTATACAACTGTCTATTTTTCATTAAAGTTAACTTAAAAATATAATCATTTCTCTCTTTCTTTGGACCTTCATTTCTGAAGGCTCTTCTGTCACATGAAATTTATATTAAATAAATCTGTTGGCTTTGTTCTTGTCAATCTGTCTTTCAACAACTATCAACATGGTGATGAGTTAAGAAAGAAATCTTTTATCCTTTACACCTTCATCTCCATCTGAAGGCTGGAAGAAATGTATACTTATGCTGAATTACATTTATGATTACAGATTTTTTTTGGGATTTGTTTTGTTTTATTTTTGGTCCTGGGGATTGATTGCAAGGATACTTTACCAACAAGCAACATCCCTGCCAGGATTTTTAATTTTTTTGTATGGAGAGAGGGTTTCATTAAGTTTCTTAGGGCCTTGCTAAGTTGCTTAGGCTGGCCTC
This sequence comes from Ictidomys tridecemlineatus, assembly GCF_052094955.1. Classification (NCBI taxonomy): domain Eukaryota; kingdom Metazoa; phylum Chordata; class Mammalia; order Rodentia; family Sciuridae; genus Ictidomys; species Ictidomys tridecemlineatus. Next base: position 353,475 of record NW_027521824.1, on the reverse strand, counting down.
CAATGGATCATCCTCCTGCCTCAGCCTCCTGAACAGCTGAGATTACAGGTATGCTCTACCACAGCTGGCGATATATTTATTTAAATATCTATTTCTTCTGGACCCTTAGTGTGCCCAATAAACTTGTCACATTTTTATAGTTCTTTATTCTCCCACTCCCTTACAGAGCAATTTTACTGCTTTTTCAGACTATAGAGACTTAGCAAGAGCTGTCCCAACCCCATAAAACCATCTACAATAAGCTTTGTGTTTCTGCACATGGCTATGGATGTACTACTGTGTTCTTGCTTTGGGCTGAATGGTTATGTTCCCCCCGAGTTCATATGTTGAAATCCTAACTCCCAATCTTAAGAGGTTGGGTGTTTGGGACAATGATTTGATTATGAGGGAGGCTAGAACCCTCAAAAATAAGATTAATGCTCTTATAAGAGAAGCCAAAGACAGCTACCTCACCTCTTCTACCAGGTGAGGTTATAGAGCAAAATGATACCTGTATTGCTTTGCCTTCATCTTGGACTTCCAGCCTCCAGAACTGAGTGATGACATTTCTGCTTTTATAATTTACCAAATCTAAGGGACTTTGTTATAGCACCCTAAAGGGACCAAGACAGTTCTTAATTGAGGCAAAGTCGTTTAAACTTATGCTTCCCCTTTCAAGAAAATCAGTCCAGAAATTCTCCTTTTCTCTCTGGTTTGAACAATTTTTCCCTATCCACTGTAGCATTGTCATCAAAGGAAAAATCTGATAAAGTTTCTTTGCTCTATAATTCTTAATAATTACATCACTTGCATTCAGTTTATTCCTACCCATTCTCCATTGAATCCCTTTTATCAAGCTTTGCTTATACCATTACCACCACTACCCAAAACAACAAAAAGGCATGAAAATGTCTGTTTTTGCTGATACCCGCAGTGACCTCCAAATTGCTAAATACAGTAGTAAATTCTGTGTTCATATCATTTAGCCAATCAGTAGCATCTTCCATGGTCCATTACTCCCTGTTCTTCTTCTTCTTCTTCTTCTTTAATTTATGGGGCTTTGAGATTTCACATTCATTTTTTTTTCTCTTATTCTTTGGTTATTCCTTCATGAGCTCCTCTGATTGCACCTCTTCTCCCAATTTCTAAATCCAAGCATTCCCCAGACATCTTAGACCTTCATTCAAATTCTTAACAACTCAGTTAGGACATCTCCCAAATTGACACTCCCCATTTGGATCTCTCCTTGGTACTCTGGATACAGCTGAGATAGGGATTTGGAGATAAAAGTAGAGAAACTGTCTCAAATGAAACATCCATAAAACTCTAAAATGCAGAAAACACCAAGAATCATTGAGTGGCAGGAAATGCCCATGACTGTTGCACTTTTGAGTAACCCAACCCACACCCTTTGTCTTCATCCTTAACCAATGTCTTTGCCTGCAAAAAATAAGAGGGCAATGTGCAAGCCCAGGAAAAACTGGCATGAAATTGTGTACTTCCACACTGAGTCCAACTTTAGTCCAGCCCCTAACACTCCGTACCAACTGGCTCTGTTTTCTCCCTCTAGGGATGGTCCACATTCTCCTTTGAATGTTCCCTTGCTTTCCTAAATAAATCTCTGTCCATGTCTCTGGCTTGTGTGGAAATTCTTTTCCATCAGGGTATTCCAAGAACTCCCTGTTCCCTGAGCCAAGTTCCCCCTTATCTCCAGGAACTCATTGAACCTTTCTTCAAAGACATCTTTTCTCCTGTAACACAACTGCTAAGTTCTAGTGTAACATTCATTTTGAAAATGCAAGTTTGATCAAAAGATATTGATCGATATTAGGGCAAAATTTAAGCATAATGGTATTTTCAAATTTGCTCTTTTTTTAAAAAAAAATTCTGCCTCTTTTTTATATTACAGAAAACTATCTATATATGAATGTATGTTTCTCAGAAGTGGGAATTTTAATTGTTTTTTGGCTGTATTTAGCTTTTGTATTTTGTTTTAAGTTGGTTTTTATTTTATTAAATTAATAAATAAGGAATTCAAGAGATCCTGTGAAGTCCATAATGATTACATGAAAAAAATCTGTAGATATTTTACTTTATGAAATAAAAAATCATAATTCATATGTTGAAAGTGGTCCTTAACCAAAAACAAAATTAATAATATAATTCTAATGATGAACAATAGGTCCTTTTTTGAGCTTCAGTATTAGCCTACTTTACCAAAAATGTTCACATAGCAATTATAATGTGAAATATTAGGTCTAGTTATGGATTTTTAGAAATAAACTCAGTTGTTTAAAAATGATAGCATTTAGCATTTAAAATACTATTGCTAATACTTTTGTTTTTGCTGGCTTTATTGCTTTAACCTTTCTTAAATATAATTTTTCATGTCTTTGTTACTAAGATGTTATACATTTATCAAAGAAAATTTAGACTCAGAAAACAACTTTATCATTTATAATTCTATTATATTATAACATTTTGAAGTCTGCTCTTTGGGTATCCTTAACCTGCATAATAGCTACTCCTTTTTAGATGGACAGTATTTACATAATGTAAATAATGACCTCCTCTTTTTATTCTCTGAAAGCTTAAAGTATCATTTGCGATTTTCTACAGGATGAAAAGGAAAACCAAAGAAAAAGCAAAATAATCAACAGAATAAATAAAATAGATGTTCTAAAATATATTCTTGCAGAAAAGTTATTATTCACAGAACTATTTGGTCTCTTATTTATACCTGTTCTGTTCTTACTTTGCAAAATGTTATATGCATAGCTATCCAGTTTTTAAACCCAAAATATTCTAGACAGCAAATCTGAAGTATGGGAGATAGAGTTACTGCTATAGGTATCCACACTGGAGACTGTCAGATAAAAGCAGGAAAGAACACAACTACATGAAGACTGACTTAAGTATACAAAATGGAGAGCATGTTGAGGACCATGAGGGACACAAACAGACCTATGGCTCTATTGCTCCTGAGTCATAGTTGTTCAGCCACTTTAGTAAAGAATCTTTATGAACTATTGAAGGAAAAAATAATTGTTGGAGAATTTTCTGAGTAAAATGGCAATCCAGGTAGTTAAGGAAAAAATAAAAAGAACTAAATTTCTAGTTACTGGAAATCTCTGACTCTAGAATGATTTGTTTTTCAGAGATAACCACTTAAGCACTGTAGTTGGAATATTGGCTTTTGCATTGAGAAGTAGTTGTCTACAAATGACTCATTAAAGACCTAATAGGAAGATGTGTGATTCAAGACAAGAGTGAAATCTTTAATTATAATATTGCTCTTTGTTGTGTGGTTAATGAAGGGAAATAGGAACCTAATGGAAAGATTCATATACAGAAATAGAGGAAGTGAGAGTAATTATTAGGGTGGGGTCAGAATTCTGAAGAGAGATCCATATTCAAACATGAACGGACTAAATCGAGTCTGTGGAAATACTTCTCTGGTTGTCTCCTTATCATCTTTGACCAGAGACAACATTTCAGTCAAATGGAATGGGGCCCATACTCCATAGAAACCAATCCCAAAGGAGAAATTTCTGGGGCATCATTGTTTGGAATGACTGGGTGTTAGGCACAATGTTGAAAAAAAATAGATCAGATCTCTGAACTATATTATCTCATATGTAACTGGTAAATAATGACAGAAACAGAATTAGAAATCTCTTTGATTAAAGAAAGCAGGGAGACCGGGATTTAAACTCTTCTGTTCACACTGTGTACATCTCATTTGTGTTGACATATCAGTTAAAATTCTTCCAGGCCCTTCTCATGATAAGTCTCCATAGGAAGGGAGGGACACCATTGCCATAGCTAATGAGATAGTAGGTGACTTCATTTATTCCTTGTTGAAAATTAGTTGAATAATTTTTCATTTTCTAAAATTATTATAATTTAAAGAAAAATTACCTTTAAGGCTGTTTTGAACTTCTAAAGCTATATCAAGAGCATTAAAGGGCAGAACTGGTTCATTGGCAATTTGCAAAATCACTTCTCCTGAGAGCTGAAATGAAAAAGAAAAAGTAATTAGCATTTGGTAATTAAGAGTTTGCTTGTTTATTATTATTATTATTTCATGTATTTTATACATCTAGAGTATAAAAACACAGAAGGAAAAATAGAATTTAATAAAAATCTCTATTTTCTTAAACTTCCTTTTATATAAACATAACATTTTGTTCCTTTTCTTTTTGAGCTAAACTATTATGAAGTATCTCCTCTAGTTGAAGGAGCCATAACCAGGTTTAAAATATTTCCTTATACAATAGTTCAGATCACTATCACACGAACAGTTGAGATCCACAATCTGCTTATCAGACTAATTAAAACTCCAGACAGAATTAATGCTCAATTTATTTCATTTAAAATATAATTCAATATAAAGCATTCCTTTAATATTTTAGGAACTATTTTCCTTAATGTTTTACTCTTCCTAACCATGTTTCCAAATGTCAAAACCAATTCTATTTATATATTTTTTTCAGATCAGTATTTAAATTTTTAAAATGAATAAAATTTCAAACTGCATTTCCAAAGTTCATATCTCGAGTTCATGTACACGCATATTCTACCAACAACCCATCTGAACTTATATTTGAAAACCAACATAAGCACCACAGCTGAACCAGATCTGTTTCATAGACTCAACAAGTCATTTGTGCTCAAACACACATCTCAAAGGACTGCAAGGCTGGCAGCAAATGTCATTGTTCTCTCTCCCTCTCTCACATAACTGATATTTAATATTTACCTAGGCTTAAGAAATGTCCCTATATCTTTTAAAACTCTGAATCCAGCGCCCAGGGAATGACTTGTGTTGAGATTATTAATGCACTATGAAATGTGAGTAATGAATGAAGACATTGTGTTGTGAAACCACACAGGGAAATCAGCATACCACCTTGAGACAGTAAGGAACACATAGAAGATATAAACTTACAAGGAAAATAAAATTTTATAATTCATATATATATATATATATATATATATATTCAACAAGAACAAAATTTCATTTAACATTTAAAATTATATTTTTCAATTGTTCGTAAAATTCACATCGTGATAAAAATATAATTCAATTTGATTTGGGAAAATGTGTTTTCTAGAAACAAATGAAAGAAAGAAGCACCTTTGATCCACCTTCATTCCTTTGAGGTACGTTTCCCTGCAAATGTAGTAACCAGTACTTTCTCAATGACTGGGATGTCTTTGCAGAGTTTTCTCCCCAGCATAGTGATCACAAATATTCTGGGAAACTGCTGGCATGGATCATGCTGCACTACAGGCAAGGAGAATTGTCTGCAATAGGTTGATATTAATCCTCTTTCTATTCCACCCACCCCATCCAAATTGTGTAAGGGACACTGATATTTGGAAATAAATTATTTGTAAAAAGAAATTTTTAAAGAAGATTAAGAAGCATTATGGTTTCCTTTTCCAATTTGCACTGGATAATAGAAACTACAGAACAGACAAGTTTTGTTTACACTTTTGGAATCTGAAAACCACACATTACAGAAGATTAAAATGAAAGAAGGTGGAAGGAGGAGAAAGGCGACCTTGTGTGCTGCTAGAGAGACTGACTTGTTTTGTTATTTTTTTTTTAAATTCATTTGGCAGCTCCTATAGCTGGAATTTAAGCCAACCACCTTTCTATTTCTTTCAATAAGAACCTGGCAATAAAAAGTGGGACTTCCTAGGCACCTGGCCCATGATAAAATGCTTAGACTAAATCAGCCTATTTGCAGTTTCATAAGCACGAGGGAAATTTGTACAGCCCTGTCAACCATGTGAGAAGAGATGAGCCAAGCTGCACACTTTCTTCACGCACTCTGGAATTCAGTATTTGTTGGGCACACCAGGGCAACTCAACTGCCCCTTATGTTTATGGAAGACCTTATTCTTTTCCAAGTGCTTTATACTTATCTCATTGCATTATGCTGACAGCCTTAGAGGCTGGTAATGGGAGAATCAATATCTTATGCTAAAAACACTGAGGTCAACAATGCAGGAGGCTGAAGCAGGAGGATTGTTGCAAGTTCAGGGCTGGCCTCAGCCACTTAACAAGACCCTAAGTGAAACCCCGTCTCAAAACAAAAATATAAAATGGGCTGTGGACAGAGCTCAGTAGAAACCCTGGGTTCAATCCCAAGTAAATAAATAAATTAATAGAAAAATAATAATAAAACAAAACCCAAATATTGATAATCAGAATTTACTGAGCATCTACTAGATATATCCTGTACTTTTCAAAAGTTTAGATATTTTCAAACATGATTCTTTAATTTTACAACAGCTCAGCAAGGCAAGCATTTTCCATTCATATCATAGAAAATAAAACTGAAGATTGTAAAGATTAGGTAACTTTCTCAAGTCATTCCCCAAGTCTGACTAATTTGAAGGTCTATGCTGTTGGCTTTGCTGTAGCATAAAATGTATAGTAGGATCCAGCAGAAGTCCCTCAGCTGGTTGTTTGTAAAAAACTACAACTACCATATTTCACCTCACAATCATTGCCACTACATAATTGTTGAATTCTGGTTTTTTTTCATCCAAACATTGGTTTATAACCTTTCATTATGTGGTTGTTGCATACTATAATTCTGCATACGTGGTAAACAGAGCTGCAAAGTATTCACCAGTGGCACAAAATGGATGAGCATTTGTCTTCTCACTCACTGAAAGCACGATGCCAACAATTATCAGTTCATGCACATTGTCAGTAGCTTTCCAAAAGCCCACTTGCAGGGTTTATTCAGAGTGCTGCAGTATTAATGGCAAACACATCTTGTGTGAGTGGTGCAATGGACAGCACATCACACAATGAAACCAATGATAAGGAATGAAATGGGCCAAAGCAGTAGAGAATCTTCTAACAGAAGATAAAAGTTTCTAAGTTTATACTTAGCAACACTGTAGTACATTTTCTCAGTTTGACTATAATTCACAAATCAATAACATCTAATCTGTTACCATTTTCCCTCCAGGGTGGAAAAATGTTTGCTAATCACAGAGAAACAATGTATGTTGATTTGGATTATTCGATTTTAATGTATATTCACGGGAATTCTATGTATTCTAATCTCACAACAAAGACAATTTAATTTAGTAATAAAGATTTTCAAGTAATACTGGCACAGTTGTTTTCAAAAGCTTTACATATTGGTTGTCCCCCATTTTCTTGCAAAGCAATTTTCCATAATCATCTGCAATGATTATGTGGTTAAATACAGTGGATCTGGCTCCTTTACTGTTCTTTCTACTATACAACCATCTTTTCTAATATATATATTATTTGTAATATTGGCCAGTATCTATACTATCTTATCTCAGCCCCTTAATGATTATGATATTTAGATCTCCATGTGTAGTATTTGAAATTTTCTTTTAAATACAGGTATGAGAAACTCAGTCTCTAATTCATATGTGAATGGAGGTGGGGGGGGTGCTTTGAGAGGTCATGACAATTAGATCAGTTCCTGAGGATGGGTCCCCGTGATGAAATTAGTGATTGTAAGAGGAGAAAGAGACCCAGGCTTGCACTCTCTTCAGCTCTTTCACAATGTGATGGTGTGATGTCTTCCACCATGCTGTGACAGCAAAAAGGCCTTCACCAGGTGCTAGCACCTTGATATTGGACTTGGGCCTTCAGAACTGTGAGCTGAATAAGCTTCTACTGTTCATAAATTACCCAGTCTGCAATATTCTAATGACACAAAGTGGACTAAGACACTGCAGCACACTTCATCAGCAAAGAATGATTCAAATTCTGTGAAATTCCATTATTATAACTTTACAAGGACAAACTATGCCTCATGACCCTGGTGTTCTTCCTTCTATACACCTCTTAGACCATTTTACTCCTGGTCAAAAGATGAAGAAAAAGTGAATTGGAAAGAAAAAATTATTATGCAGAACAAAAATATTTTAAATTATAAAATAAATTAATGATCACCACATTGCAAAGGCATTCTTTTATTACTAAATAATATTGACCCTAGTGGTCTCATTGAGGTTGGGCAAGGTCTGATTGTCAAAAAAATTATTAATTATACATCAAGTATTTTAGATTTTAAGGGTAATAATGGAAAATTATAGTTATCTCAAATAAAGTTTGCTTTTTCTCCAACCTGATACAATTTTAGTTGTATTTAAAGGTTCTTAAGAGTATTTTAGGAAAGTTTTACACAGGAAAGCTTCATTTTGGGGGAAAATATTATATACACTCACACATAGATGTAGCATACATTTTAGACTTTTTCTTAAATTTAGTAAAGAATAATAATAACCTCTTTCATTTTGCCCTATGGGATGTGCTTATTTATCTGACTCTGTCACAAATCTAGATCAGTTTGGAGGGGAAAAAAGATAAATCTTTATTTCATAAACTGTGAATATTTAGAAAATAGGGCTATTTTTCTACCCTTAATTATTTTAGCCCATTGCTCAGCATGGTGATTGTATTTGCAGTAAATGCTTCAAATGGATTTATTAGTCAAGGCACAAACAATGTAGTTGGATATAAATAGGTTCACTAAAGCAATAACAATACCAAGGCTCTATAATGTAATTTTTCTTTAGTTGCAGGCCAAGAAACTCATTGAACATTGTGTGGTTTGTTTCATTTTTGTAAATTCATAGTAAAGTAAGCAGAGTTCATATCTCATACATGAGCTGTAAGTTAAAACTATCATTGTGGGATTGTTTTTATGCCCTCAGTGAAATTTAAAATACAACAGAATCCTACTGCAGAAGTTGATGCTATGAGATAATCATTACACCTGTGTTATAGGTAGCATGAGAAAGACATTGAGAGAAACTGTATCACTAGGACATGGTGTGACATAATATGACAAAAGGTAGATAAATCATAAGCTTTTTTTTCTGAAACTTAAGTCCTCCATAATAATATATCATTTTATCCTCCTGCTATTGGCCTTTATGAACGTAAGAACGATAAGCAAGTTCTTTAGCAAGACCTCCATCAAAACCTTTCTGCAGAAAGACACCCTTGAGTTACTCACTGGCAACATCAGTTTATTCAGTTGCAGAAAGAATTTAGTAGCACAAAGTTATTAAATATGAAGCTTTTGTTTCCTACAAACAACAATGTTTTATTCTATCTTGAAGACATCAGGTAATTACACATCATATATGTGTTTTGGGCTCAGTAAGGTGGAGGGTAACAGAGGAGAAGTAGTCCACACTATGAAAGGAGAATGAGCAAAACCCTGGAGGTAGAAAGAAGCACAGACTTTTTATACAAACTTGAAGAATTCTTTTTTTGACTGGAGCATAGTTCTTGATTAGTGGGAAGGGAGCTGGCATCGGGAGTCAGAAAACTTGAACCTCAACCAGTGCATAGGGCCATGATTCAGTGATCTGCAGGGAGTCCTTTCCCTTCTCCTAAATTTCAGAGCAGCAGTATTATCTGATAAATTACGGTATGGTGAGAGTCTGCATAGCATGATTTTGTGGTGTATGGTGACCTTCAGGCTGTTACATTCATCCTGAAGTGGCCTGGTTCTGATTTATAGCCTCTTAATACTAGAAAACCCCCAATTTACCAACAAATACCCTGTAGACAACAAACTTCATGGCAGCCTTCCAGGAGCTGGGGGACTGGGGGTAATCTCCTTGAAGATAAGACCTTCCAGTTCTCATGATCCTTTTCCGAAGTTAGGGTATCAGTATAGGAGAGGTAGTAAAGATATTACTTCTGACATACCTGATGTATTTTCCCAGAAAAAGGAGAAATTATATAGTGTTACACAAAACCAGTACACACAAATCTAGGCACTCATAACATGGCTAAAATATAGCTTTAAGCCTTCCATTACCTCTCATCTAGAATGTTCCATAAACTTTCTAAATGATCTGACATTCTATATCTTACCAATTCTTCATAGTATAGCTAGAGTTATATATTCAAAATATATTTTGTGTGCACCCCTCTAAAGAATAGCCATATTTGTGTTACTTCCTTTCTGTTGCTTGCCCTTGACAGGAAAAGTAATGGAATCCGTATTGAACTTCAATGTCTATATTTGACAAAGTTTACTTAAACAAAAATTATTTGAAAGTTAAACTCTCTTAGAAAATGAAGGACTTATATAATCCTGATAACTACCAAAATGGATACTTCTGAGAAAACTCACATCACGGAGTTTAATCAGCAAGATCCAAGTCACCCTGCTCCCTACCCTCAGCCCAAGAAGAATCACCATGTAAGAGCTGCATGTGGAAGTAGAGACATTCAGGCACCTGGAAGATATCTCCTGTTGTTGCCAGTGAGTAACTCAAGGGTATCTTTCTGCAGAAAGGTTTTGATGGAGGTCTTGCTAAAGAACTTGCTTATCTTGCTTACGTTCATAAAGGCCAATAGAAGAAGAAGAAAATGATATATTATTATGGAGGACTTAAGTTTCAGAAAAAAAAAATGGTTTGAGACCCAACCCTTTCCCTCTTAAGATTTTGAAAATACTGGAATATTCTTGATGGACTGAGATAGACTTAAATAAGTTTCCTAGTAGCAGAGAATTTCAAAGTCATTGAAGAATTCCAAAAGCCTCTGAGATAGCAATTTATTTTAAGAAAGATTTTAACCCTAGAGATGTATATCAAATATTTGATTCCAAAACGTGGGGCTCTTCTTAGGAACTCCTTGTGACCTATCCTGTCTGGTCCTTAGATTCACCACAGGGAAAGTACATGAGACACTAAAGAACTATATTAGCAAACAGTGGTAAACTTAGAATCCAGCTGTTGAAATTGCATAGCTGTGGCTATCCCTAGAGGAGAAAGAGTTCTTTCCTCTCCAGTACCCTGAGGAATTATTTCAGTCCCTACAATGCTACCAGCTGTTGTCAAGGGCTGAGCAAGATTATTGGACACCTGGTTTGGGGCTGGTAACTCCTTTCACTACAGAATTGCTACAGCTGACAGACCATGTAGAGCCTGGCTGGATTCCTTAGGCTTGATGGGAAACAGATGGGTATAGAGCAAAAAAAAAAAAAAAAAAAAAGAGACACAAAGAGGCTATGACTCCCCAGAAATTTGACTTGATTATGAAAGAGATGGGCCTTTAATTTGTCCCATACACTGATAGAAGCAGATTTCCTATAAATATGCACTAACAACTGTCAATTCCAAGCCTTCAAGGAAGAAAATAGCCCCAACAATTGAGAAACCAACAGCCAGGGACACAAACTTCCAGATTTTTATCCTTCCTATTCTCTACTCTTGCTGAAAAAAACTTACCTCCTATGTTCTGAGCCTAAACTCTGAAGACACACCTGGAGATTACCATGAGTCTTAATTTGGGTTACCCCCAGAACAGACCTAGAGACAAAATTTGAATGTAAGTAGTTCACAAATAGGTGAGGATAGTAGAAAGAGGAGAGGTGAGAAAGGGAAGACAGGCAATAGAAGGCATCTTATCAAACCATCTTCCACCCTGGAAGACTGGAACCTAATCTTGCTAGAGAATACTGAAAATCCAGTATCAAATAGGTGTGTGAGAATTTTCTTATCCAAAGGGCAAGGAAGCTGGGTATTGAGTCACTAAATCCTCATCAGCCAAGAGAGCAGGGCTGCTCCAAGGAGGTACTGAAAGTTACTCCTTCAGGATTATCCTCTGCACTTGCAACTTTCCATGGCTGTAGAGAGCTCCAGGCTAAGAGAGGAAGCTTGCTATCTAGAAACCTTTTTACTGAAATAGAATGCTTACTGTCTTCTATCAGACCACCACTGAAATATAATGGATCTAATTTTTTCACTTTTTTGAGATATCTTTCCTCTTTCAGGGAATGTCATCACTCATCTGTTGTTAAATTGTAGCAAGCAAAATATATTTACATATTAACTTGGAAATAATTTATGGGTATTTTTAATGACTTTTAAAAGTGTTATACTCATGTTTTGACTGTAAAACAAGTTGTTTTCTCTGCCAGTCGTGCTGTTCCTAGAGAGGGAACACAGTATGCTAGAATTTCTTAGCAAGAAGAGCAGCTTCAAGGAAACAATTTTTGTTTTACTATGTCTAGCAGCATTTTGCCTGGACTGGTTGACAAATTAAAAGTTAAATATCTTCATTACATTTTGCTAATAACTAACTTCAGCATGATATTAATAATGGTAATAGCAACTAACATTGGTTAAGCTCTTTCCTCAGCCAAGCATTAGTCTAAATTTTTGTATGAATTAATTTGTTTTGTCCTTACAATAGCTTTATTCTATTTTGCAGATGAGAAAACAGAGGCATTGAACAGTTAACTAAATATCCCAAGGCCACTTAGTCAGGATAGTAATTTTGTGTTTTGAGCTTAAGTATTCTGGCTACAGAATCTGGACTCTCAAACACCAATTAGCATCTTTTTTCTTTATTTTTCAATCTCTTTCCTAATTTTAACAACTCAGGAATAGCAGTAGCTACTGAGACAATGTTTCCCAAATCTGAACATAGGATTTGAAAGAATAATCAAGAACTAAGAACACCTATCAGTGATATTTGTAAAGACCTGAGCAAGAGGTCCCATCAGGGTTATACATTTTGACACTTGCCATTGTTAATTTGCATGTTTGTAGATTCCGGTTTCCTGTTCTCCTGCCTAAAATTGATGTAAAGGCTAATAAAGTTATGCAATTACCTAAGATGCCCTAAGTAAATAAAGATACTTTATTATTATATATAGAATTTATTAAATACATATCAAATACAGCTAGCAGCAAGAGGGATAACAAAAGAGGAATACAAGTTGGTATGCAAAATGATTGGTGTTGACCTGTCTTATATTGTACCTTATTATTACTTCAACTTAGGACTTTGGATAAGGTTCAGAGAAATAGTTCTAGAAACTAATGTGAACACCTACCAAATTGCTATCAGGGATCATTTATAAATCCATGTTCATACTGCTCAAAGACATTTCCAGTATTAATTAAATATTTATTGGGCATTAGCTATATGTCAGGGACTAAGTCAAGTCCCCACAGGTTTTGAAACATTTTTTATGAAGAGGTATTGACTTTAATTATAAAATAATTTCTACATGGTGCTAGGGAAAGGTCTACAAGGGTCCTCACTCATCTGAGGGATCAGGAAGGACTTCCAGGACAAAATTTCTTCTATCAGGAAGGTACTATACAAGGTTCTATATCATACAGGAAAGAACTAGAAGCAGATTTGGTGCAAAGCACATCTTCTTACATCAGTTTACAAAAGGCTGCTTAGTTATATATTTTATATATCTATATACAATAAAAATTAAAAATGAAAAGTATTCGATTGCATATCACATGTATTTCTTGAAAATTTCTTGTATAGGAAGATTCATTCTCTGAGAGGGGGAGATGTGGCTATCCTCACCCTGCACCTCCCATATGACTACCACAAAAAGAAATCAAGTTCTCTGTAGTTGCAATCACTATAGCTGTGGTGTGGCAAATAGGCTAGAGGTTGTTTATCTTTAAAGAGTCATTGTGCATTTATTAAATCATGTGCTTGATAAATTATCCAAATCCAATAATCATAGAAAGATTAGAGAGCTGATTTAGCAGAGTTCCTAATAATACTAATGCAACATACATCAAGTCTACTTAATGCAGCAAGACAGAAGAGGCCAATGATTTCCTACCTATAGCTTATTTTTAGGAATTGTATTTTCAGATTGTAATGCTGGGTATCTGTATATGCAAAATAATATGGTTTTAAGAATTTAATAAAAATTAATAATTTTAATAAAAAGTAATAAAATGGTGCTTTAGTAAAAGATAAACATCATTTTTTATAACACCCAACCATTAAGCAAAGGACATTTGGTAACAGTAGATTCAATCACACACAGAGGCAATTATTTAATTAATTAACCAATATTATCATTTAGATATAAATTGATAATATAATTTTTCCTTCTGTATGTCCTAGTTGAGACCAACCTTTGCCCTATTATACATTGGGACATTGGCAAAATATTCACATTGAAAAATAATGACATCATGTTTTTATATTATAGAAGCAATCAAAGCAATGGAGAGGGATGGAAAATATGTGAATGAAAAACAGATTGTTCTTTTGAACTTGCTGCTTCTATCCAGAGAGATGTTAAATAATGGTCAAAATATATGTGACCCTTACTGGATGCAATTACATTGTTAATGCAGTTTCTTTTCTGGCTATAAACACAATAAATGTTGTTGCAGACTGCATCCTACCAAGTGAGACTTGACATTTTAAAAATAGTCAGAGAAACACAAGGGCTTTAGATCCTTTGATGTGCAATTGTATTCATGACAAGTTTCTTATAGCAACTTTCTCTGAAACAGGATATTGTTGAGCTGAATAAAAAAAATGCATGTAAATAAGGACTTGCACAACAAAGCACACTGTCAAACTCTAGAATTTTCATGGTTTTCCTTTTCTCCATATGTTGCATGGTAACAGATAGGACTCTTAGGGTCCCTTGTTTCTCAAACATCACAGAATGGCCTACAGAACAACATAGAGCAACATCTCAAGGATTGATAAATCTTATTTTAGTTAACCAATTAACCTGTGTTATAGGATCCTGCAATTTCATTAGAACACTTCATCTTGAGAGATAGTTATCTTGCTGAAATGCTGTACAGCACCTACCATTGAAGGATTGTAGGTTGAACACTAAAATGTGAAGCTGTTCCAATAGTAAAGGGGCTTATTGGTTGGAAGCTAAGATATTAGCAAAGAAAAACAAAAAAGCATAAAAATGGACCATAGAAAGAGTCAAATGAGTAGGATCACAGTCGTTACTATGGACCACAATGGTCCATAGACAAATGACAACACAGAGAAAGACATAGAGTTGTCTGCAGCACTCTCAGGAAGAGGAACAGGCAAGTGCAAACTCTGACTCCAACCACTGAGTAAGTCAGGTATGATGGAAGGAGGATTCTTTTAAAGAAGAGAAGAAAAATAAAATTGGAGATGATAACTGTTTTGTAAGATATCTCTTTACTTGTCAACAAACTCCTTGTAAAGGAGAAACATATTCCATTTATCTTGGTATTACTTGACTGAACAAAAATATTTTAAAAAGATTTTTGAGATTACCAATACATTAAGCTGGAAAAGGCTTAAGCCATTCCATGAAACAGGCTACAGGGAAAACCTAGGACTGTTTTCATGTCTTCCTGTTCCCATATTTCTATCATTGCCAAAAATTATAATGCAAGCTGATGAAAACACAATGGCCTTCAGTTTAGAATGTACGGGTTCAGTCTTTGAACCCCTATGTGCATTTAAGTCCAATCACAATATTCTCTTTGTAGTTTTAGCATGTGATTGGTTATCTAGGGGCACTGAGAGTACTGGGACTTAATCTAATGCTGAATATGTGAGGCTATCTAAAGAGCCCAGTAGTGTGACTATCTTCTAGAAGCTGAAATGACTCTTAACAAATCCTAACAAAATCCATGTTTCTAAGGTCGTTTTGTCCTCAGAAGTTTGTGTGATCTTGGCATTTTTAGATGCACAAAGAAATTTATCACATTAGATTATCCATTATTGTATTATCTGCTCATTCTTTGCAATGAAATTGGCCCACCAGTTCAATAAAAAGATACAATTCTGTATGTTCCAAAGAGGGGAGAGGAGAGGATTAAGTGTTAATTAAAATTCTACTATGCACCAGGCATGTCACTGGGATTGTGAATACCTGATTTCATTTAATTCTACCAGCATACCTGCCAAATTATATTAAACGGTACTGGTAATAATGCAGTTTGGTTATGAAGGATCTGGTAGGTTACAATAAAGAGTTTGAACCTGGTACTACAGAGTAGAAATATCAATGTGATTGCTGGACTATTTACATCAGAAAAGATTATGAAGGAACTTTTTTTGAAATGCAAATTCCCAAGCAAGATTCTCATGTACACACACAAAATTTTAAGTCAGTTGATTTGGATAAAGATCATGAAATTCATCATTTTAAAATAAACACCTCTAATGATTTTGATGCAAGTGATCATACTTTGAAAACACAAAATAGAGACATACACATCCAGTGAAGGATGTTTGAGAGGAAATTGATATCAGGTTTATATATTTCAGAATGTCTTCAGAATTTATGTTGAAAGTCTTAAAATGTAAATATGAGTGAGGTGTCATAATAGTTTGCAACAAAGTACATATAATAAATGAGGCATAAGAAAACTTTCAGAAACTTGAGGACAAAGCAATAACAGCAATTTTGAAAAGCTTATCAAATCATTTAGGTAATTTTTTTTTTTAAATTTAAAATAATCTTTATTATAAAAAAATGGCAAGGAACCATCCAGACATCTGCTGACATGGATGTCTTAATTTTGCCTGTAAGAGCTAATTTTGCCTTGAAATATTTTTGTGTGTGATTTTTTTCAAAATAAAAATAGTAATTAGTTACATTTTGAGTGACATTACATTAAAAACACATTTGAGGCACCTGGAAACTTGTTTGGAATCGTCCTGGCAAGTTCAGTAATGAAAAACAGGTTTCAGTATAGAGGAGAATAACAAAACTCCTTGCTAGGAAATTAAATAAATTACATACTTCTTTTCATACAGGACTTATTGAATTTGTGCTTAGATTATAAAATCTTCACTATTTTGCCATGATTTTTTTTTTCTTAATTTTTTTATTGTTGGGCTTTCAAAACATTACATCTTTCTTAATATATCATGTTTCACAATTTGATTCAGAATGGTTATGAACTTCCATGATTACCCCGTATACAGATTGCTGAATCACATCGGTTACATCCATTACATTTCCATTGATTTACACATTGCCATTCTAGTGTCTGATGAGTTCTGCTCTCTAACCTATCATCTACTATCCCCCCACCCCTCCCCTCCCCTCCCCTCTTCTCTCTCGACCACCTCTACTGTAAAACATTTATTCCACTTGTGTACTTCTTCCTTACCCCTTACTTCCTCTTGTATGTAATTTTATAAAACCCTGAGGATCACCTTCCCTTTCCCTGCAGATTCCCTTCTCTCTCCATTTCCCTCCCCCCTCTCTTCCCTATTTAATGTTAATCTTCTTCTCCTGCTCTTCGTCCCTACTCTGTCCTTAGTTACTCCCCTTATATCAAAGAAGTCATTAGGCATTTATTTTTTAAGGATTGGCTAGCTTCACTTAGCATAATCTGCTCTAATGCCATCCATTTCCCTCCAAATTCTATGATTTTGTCGTTTCTTAATGCAGAGTAATACTCCATTGTGTATAAATGCCACATTTTTTTTTATCCATTCAAATGGAAAAATTTATCAAGTAGTAAAAATATAGGTTGTTCCTTTTAAAACATGACTTATTAGAAAACAGCACCAAAAGAGAGTATATTTAGTAATATATGATTAGCTACTAATGATTTCTTTTTTTAAGGTGACAGGAAACAATGATCGTCTATCATTCAACTTATTTAGAAGTTTGTGGACACTTCCTATGGTCATGCTGTATTGAACCACCTCTTTTGTTTAGGCAGATTAAAAAGTAACTGGGTTTTATCTTAGATCTGTATTATGAGATTCATGGAATGAATAAGACAACTTTACTTTTCCTCAATTCATAATGAACAATGAATTGCAGGACAATATACTTCTGTGAAATATATAATCTAAATATATGTTTATAAGCAACACAATTAATTCTCAAAAGATCAAATTTTTTACATAAATTTATGGAGTAGCAAAGGATGAAAGAAATCTTGGCTGTCTGATCTTACCACCTCAATTTTCAGATAAAGAAATAGGGGTTGAAAGTTAAGATTACTTTCTGGACACCACACAACTGTTCAGAGGCAAAACCAGAAGTGGGATTAAGGCTTTAGAGCTCTTTTTGTTGTTGTTGTTCTAATTAGTTACATATGACAGTAGAATGCACTTTGACACACCATGTATAAATGGAGTATAACTTCTCATTCTTCTGGTTGTACAGAATATAAAATCACACAGGTCTTGTAATCATGTATGCACACAGGGTAATAATGTCCAATTCAATCTACTACCCTTTCTAACTCCATACCCCCTCCCCTTCCTTTACTACCCTCACCCAAATCCATAGTAACTCTATTCTTCCCTCGTACCCCTACCCCTTATTATAAATTAGCATCCACATATCAGAGGGGAAAAAATCTGGTCTTTGGTTTTTGAAGATTGGCTTATTTCACTTAGCACGATATTCTCCAGGCTCTATCCAGTGGCAAATGCCATCATTTCATTCTTCTTTAAGGCTGAATAATATTCCAGTGTGTACATATACCACACTTTCTTTAGCCACTTATCTGTTGAAGGGCATCTAGGTTGGCTCCATAGTTTAACTATTGTATAATATTGGCAAGAAGGGGGAAAATTACATTCATACATTGCTGATGGAACTGCAAATTGGTACAAGCACTCTTGAATAGTGGTATGGAGATTCCACAGAAAACTTGGAATGGAACCACCATTTGACCCAGCTCCTCAGTTTTTACCCAAAGGACTTATAAAGTCAGCATACTACAGTGAAGCAGCCATATCAATGTTTTTAGCAGCTCAACTTATAATAGCCTTAAAGATCTTAATTCATTGCTTTTATGGACAACAAAGTTGTTGTCCATAAAAGTAGGATCAAACTTGATTGGTGTGTGTGTGTGTGTGTGTGTGTGTGTGTGTGTGTGTGTGTGTGTGAGAGAGAGAGAGAGAGAGAGAGAGAGAGAGAGAGAAATATGAAATAATCATAAAAAAATCTGGTGAGCATAATTGTAAACACAAAAAAATAGATGATAAGACATGGATAAAAATCCTATATTTCACTTATGGATGTATTGATCCCTTCTTATAATGTGTCTGGTTTTTGTCATGTGTACATGTTGGTAGGTGGTAAATATCCAGAAATGCTGAATCTTCTTGATTGATTGCTTAATCCTCTTGTGAGATAATCTCTAATTAGATAAGCCTCTAAATTTGAGCTTCACCTTGAAGTCTATTTTGTCTGATGATAATCTTGCTGCATCAGCTTTTTTTTGGTTAGTATTTGTCTAATACATCTTATTTTCAGTTGCTTTTACTTTCAGTTTTCTCTCTCTTAATATTTTGTAAAACTTGAAATTAGCACATAACAGTATTTTTGAAAGTTCAACAATCCAGTCAGAAATTTTTGTTCCCTTGATTTGCCTTATCTATAGTTATTATAACCACAGATGTGCTTCATTTATTCTATTGTGTCTTCTAGACAGTGTGTTCTTTTTGCTTCCTTTTCTCCTTTTTAAGCTCTATTCACTTGACTTTGTTTTTTTTTTTTATTTTTCCTGCCTGTCTTTCCCTTCTTCTCTGTAGATTTAGGAACTGTATATTCTACTTTATTTTTTTAATGAGTACATTATGTTTTAGGTAAGCTCAGACTGACAGAGACTAGAGTCCATCAGTTCTCTCTCCAGCTCCCAACCATGCAACTCAGCAAGATCCTCAGAATATTCAAGGTCTTCCTCCCTCACATGCTTATGTTGGTGTTTCCTGACATTTTAAAACTATCACAAACTAGTCCTTCTGGCTAATGTGATTTCCTTTGCAATCACCAGTTATTTAGATTTATCCACAAGTTCACCTGGTTTTTCTTTTGCTTTTGTTGTTTTGTTTGCTCCTTGAAACCTGCAGCTTTCTTTGGGATTCAGTTTCCTTCCTACTCAACGCTATTTCGTGGAACACCTGTAAGTTGCGATATTCTTAGCCTTTTCCTAAAAGTATCTCTGTTTCTTCCTCTCTTTCGAATAGCACTCTGCATGAGTGTAGACCCTGGGTGGCGTGTTCTTTTCCTTGGAATTCCACAGTTATTTCTTCCCCTGGGATGCTTGGATCCTGAGGAGCCTTCCATTGCAGCCCCTTGCCATCTTTTCTAAGAGTAGTTTCACCCCAATTTGTTTAGATGTGCATTTTGTTTTCAACACATCCCACTTGCCATGTAATCGCTAAAATAAAAAATTAACATCTTTATTAAATCTGGGTTAATTTTCTTCCATTTTATCTTTAGATACTGCCTCTCACTCATTCTCCCCAGTCACTTTTGGGGGTCATTTAGAATAAGATGGTCCAAAAGAGAACTGTGTGTGCATATATGTATCTGGATATTTCTAAGGAACAAGATTAAGAGGTTGCTATAGTCTCAATCAATGTGTTCTCTTAAAATTCCTGTATTGGAATTACAATCTCCAAAGTATTGATATTAGGAAGTGAAGCCTTCCGTGAGGGGGGAAGGGGGAAGGAGGAAGGGGATTAGAACATAAGGGCAAAGCCCTCATCATCGGAATTAGTATCCTTATAAAAGAATCTAAGCAGGTAGTCCCTTCTACTCTGTGAACACATAACAAATAGACATGGACCATGTATGAATCAGGAAGTGGCCCTTAAGTGACAATGAATCTGCCAGTTCCTTGATCTTGGGCTTCTCAGTCTCTGGAAATGAGACTCAAATATGTTTCTTTTGAGCTATACAGTTTATGGTGTTTTGCTATATTAGCCCGAATGGACTAAGTATAGTTCAAAATAAGGCTGAAGACTGGATTGCCAAGGGAAGTCACTTTTCCGTTGTCACTGTTATTTCTCAGATCTTCTAGGGTCTTCCTTGCCTTGATGGCATTTGCATCTGCTTTTCCCACTGGTAGGAATGCTGTGATTTCTATTCTTTGCAGAGTTGACTCCTTAACTTTGTCATAATTTTGAGTTTCTTAGTCGATCTTCCATGTCAACCACAGGGAAGAAAGAGTCCTCCCTACTTCTCCCAACATTTTTTTTTCTCTTAAAGAGCTGTGTTATTACTTTCATAGAGCTTTTTTAACCTTTGTTTGTTTGTTTGTTTTTGTGATGCTGGGGATTGAACCGAGTGCTTTATGCATACAATACAAGCATTCTACCAACTGAGCTATATCCCCAGCCCTCATAGAGCTTTTCTCAAGTATGTGTATGTTTACTGTGTTTGTTTATTTGTCACTATCTATGGAATCTAAGTTCTTGGAGATCAGCAAACTTACGTATTTGTTTATGGCTATATGTCCTATACCTATCCACAGCTCATTCCTAAAGTAAGCACTAAATGAACATGTGCTGACCACATGAGTAAAGGACTTGTGAAGCTGGCTATTTTTATATTTTCAAGTATTTGAGTATTCACCCTATGGTATTTACTTAAATATTTCGACCCCTGACATTCTTTTATCAATTAGCACCAGACTATAAAAAGACTTGGGAAAAATACATCAAGACATCTAATAAGAATATCTACCATTTTAATGCAAAAAAGACTCCAGGAATAACACTTTGATAATTTTAGTGTTTACTATGCATATACTCACCAGAATTATCAGTGTATTATACTTGAATATTTTTTGCATAGAAATGAAAGATATTCTTATTAGATGCTTTGATGTATTTTTTCAAAGTCCTTATATTAATTCTGTACTGAAAGTGAAAAGCAATAATTGTATAGTTACTTTTGCACCATTATAAGTTGAAAAACTGTAAGACAAATTATCATAACTTGAGGACAGTCTATCATTTACACAATACCAAAGGAATATTCTCCAAATATTCAATGTATTACTGCTGTTAATCTTGTTATAAAAAGTATTAGAAAAAATGAACTTTAAAAAATATTTATCCTTATTTTCAAAGTGAATGTATAATCTAGAAAATATAAAATATTGATTTTTTACGTCTACTTTGAGCAGAATCTCAAGGTTATTTAGTAACTCTTACTAAATAACATCATATGTACTTTATATACTAAACATTTAAACTCTTCCTCAAAAAGTCATATATTAGAAGACAGAATTATTTTAAACATATTTTAGTGGCCAATTCCACATGCATACTATCACACTTTTTATACTTTAAGGCAGTTGAAGACATTATAAAAATTAATGGTATTAAGTATGTCTGCACAACAAAAATGTATGAATCATAGGCTTCCTAGAATATTTTTTTCTAAACAAAAACCAATATGTATACATTAAATGAATTGAGTTCAAAATAGTTGATGAAAAGTATGTGTTGGGCAGGCAAATAATAACTGGCAAAGTCAACTCATTCTAAGCTGTTACAGCCTTTAGTCACTAACAATTTTACCAATTCACTACAACATTATGATTATCTGTAAATCTTAATATTGCCATTAATATCTTATAGGAAAATCTACTAATTTCAATTTTATATATATAAATGAAACCTATATTTGACTTCTAACTTCAGGATGTATTAGAAATAAAACCATTTATGAAGTTGTGTTTGGATTCTTCTGCTATTAAATCAGAACCACCATTGTGGCATTTATATGAAGAGCACAGACTTTGAAGTTTTGTTTGGTCATGAACCACAGTTACAGTCTCGGTTGTGCTGCAATAGCAAATGAAACCCCAGATCTCAGTCATTTAATTCCATAATGGCCCATTAGGTTTATAACTATACTGAATGGTCATTTTAGCCTCAGGATAATTTAGAGTCCATTTCTTAATCTGGTCAGGCTGTTTATACCAGGAACTAGGCAGCTTAAAAACAAAAGCTTTTTATCTCTCACAGTTCCAGATGCTAGGAAGTCATAATGTAAGGCACTGATAGACTCAGTGTCTAGTGAGGGCCCAGTCTTTGTAGACTTCTTCATAAGTCTTCACTTACTAGAAGGGGCAAACAACTTCCTGCAAGCCAATTTCATGAGAACACTAATTCCATTCATGAAGGTGACCCTAGACACCTCCTATGGTCCCTACCTCTCAATACCATTATTTGCGGAATTAGGTTTCAACCTATTAATTTTTGAGACATGGATATTCATATCATATTGATTTTTCATCATGCCTGGTGGTCGCTCTGACAATCAGAGAAGTCATTCAGCATTTGTTTTTTTGGGGTTGGCTAATTTCATTTAGCATTATATTCTCCAGCTCCATCCATTTACCTGCAAATGCCATGATTTTACTTTCTTTTAATGCCAAATAATATTCCATTATGTATATATACCACATTTTCTTTATCCATTCATCTACTGAAGGGCATCTAGGTTGGTTCCAGAGTTTAGCTATTGTGAATTGTGCTGCTATAAAATCGATGTGGCTATGTCCCTGTAGAATGCTATTTTTAAGTCCTTTGGGTATAGACCGAGGAGTGGGATAGCTGGGTCAAATAGTGGTTCCATTCCCAGTTTTTCAAGGATTCCCCATAACGCTTTCCATATTGGTTACACAATTTGCAGTCCCGCTAACAGTGTACGAGTGTGCCTTTTCCCCCACATCCTCACCAACACTTACTGTTGTTTGTTGTCTTAATAGCTGCCATTCTGACTGGAGTGAGATGAAATCTTATAGTAGTTTTGATTTGCATTTCTCTAATTGCTAGAGATGTTGAACATTTTTTCATATATTTGTTGACTGATTGTATATCTTCTGAGAAGTTTGTGTTTAGTTCCTTGGTGCATTTATTGATTATTTGTTTTGTTGGTGTTAAGATTTTTGAGATTTTTATGTATTCTAGAGATTAATGCTTTACCTGATGTGCATGGGGCAAGAATTTGTTCCCAATTAGTAGGCTCTCTACTCATCTCACTGATTGTTTCTTTTGCTGAGAAGAAGCTTTTAAACTAATGTGCTTTAAAGACAAAGAAAGTGCCGGGGGAATATAGCTCAGTTGGTAGAGTGCCTGCTTCACATGCACAAGGCCCTGTGTTCAATCCCCAGAACCACAAAAACTCAAAACAAAACAACAATGATAATGCTGTTATCTTGAGAAAGTGGATTATTTACCACAGAAGTTGGCTCCTAAAGGATTATTTCAGCCTGATTATTTTTTTCTTGTATGTAATCACTTCTGCCATGTTATGACATAGCTTGAAGACCCTTGCCAGATGCAAGAAGCATGCTCTTTGACCTTCCAGCCTCCAGGACTGTGAGCCAAATGAACTTCTGTTGTTTTTAACTAATGATCCAGACTGTCTGTCCCAATCTATTACAGCACCAGAAAACAGACTAAGACACAGTGACATATTTCTAATTTTTCTAAACTATGAGCCCTAAAAGTTATGGACCATGTGGCTTCCTCAAAAGTCAGTATAGTAACTAATATAGTGATTTTCAACATATTTCTGTTGAACTTAAAGCTTTGTACCATATAACATGATAAGCAAGTGCCAGTTGTTAATATGTAAAGGAATTATAGTAAGCATCAATGCACATATCTATAAAAGTGTGTTGCTGAAATAATTGCTATCACTGGTTTGACTCTTTTCTGCTGGATTCAGAGATCAATGAAACTTATTTCTTAATTACAGGTACTAATTTGTATATTGCATTTCCCAAATGCAATGCAATCAAATCCACATTGTCTCTGGGGACTCCAATATGAGAACACTAAAGGGATTCTTTCTTTACCATCTTGCTTCACTCTGAGATTTCTTGCTTTCAAATATTGACTTTACCTCAGCAAGAAAGAGATAGAGAATAAAATTTGATGTTTTTTTGTATCTTTTTAGATAGATTATGAGAAAAGCTGAAAGTGTATGTTAATATTACCGTACAGATTGATAATATGAAAGTTATTGATCTCATTGAACTGTCAATCAACAGAGAAGGAAGTGAACAATTGAAGTCAAATTTTTAATTAACTTTTACATATTTATAATATGAATATTTAATAAAATGTCATGATTATTGCTTTTTTTACTTTACTATACCTTCCGATATAACCATAACCATATTTCTACATGTATTCCAACAAAAAAAGCACTTCTCTATAAATTCAAATCATCTCCTATTTTATATACCTTATCATTTCTGACAAATAGATTCTATACATTCTTTCTATCTCTTAAAAAAATAAATAGTGTAACTTTTCAAAAAGAAAACCTTTTGTGAATTGTATATTTCTCTATAATGAAAGACAGTTGGATAAAGTTGAACACTATATCTCAACTGCCCAGAGATAAATGCACATTGAAATTGCATTTGAAATGGATTTGAAAATGCATGCTAAGCTGAATTTAAAAAACAAACAAACAAACTGAAAGCCCGTGTTCATTTTAAAGTAAATATATGACCATTTATCACATAATGCTTTTTTCTCCTCATAACTAATCATTCTGATTTTGTCTGAAATGAACAAACAAACAAAAAAAACAAAAACCAGAAACAACATTAATGTCATTGAAATATTACCAGTTAAATAGTAGAATGCCTTAAAGTAAAATTCAACTTTATAAGAAAGGGAAATGTGAAGGCCAATGGGCTATAGGTGGTATGCAAAGTTTGTTCTTTATGTGATACTTTTACTTCTGAGGCATATTTCTTGTGAATGATAAGGTTGACTGGCAGAGATGGTCGTATTTTGTGAATAAATGGAGATTGTTTAAATCCATCAGTAATATTAAATCCTAGACTGATGAAGACATATAATTTAATCACTCTTTAACTATTTCCATTAATTTTAAGCCTTGTAGTCGTTTTCTAGTAAACTACACTGCAGAATTTTTTAAAAATGAAATAGGTTCTTTGAATGATGCTCAAAGTAAGATTCTGATAAAATTTCTTTAATCACTCACTATTATTGAAATGACATTGATTTAATTGAACCTGTAAAAGAAATTGCACTTTCTAATCAAACTTCATCTGTAGATGCTTATTATTCAAAGAAACCCATATGTATTTTCAAGCATCCTTAATTAAAATAATGCATATAATCTTAGATGTCTTTCTTTTTTGGTAATTATTCTGGAATTATTATGGCCTTTTTATCTTTTCTTATTCATAGAAAATATTTTCTTCTTAGTATTGAGCAAATAGAAATTTGAAAATAATTCATTAATACCTGTACCAGTAATCTGCTGAATCATATCTTTGTATATTAGACATATACACCAAAATTCAACAACAGGCTAGTAAATTGTGCACATACATACAGTTCACAAAGCAATAATAATTATTGATTAAACTCATTTTTGAGCAACAAAAATAGAAAAACCATGAGATAATTTTGTCTAACCAAGTGCATATATATCAAGCCATTTTGTATACAGTACAACCATACAAAGCATATAGTAAATAATATACTTCTGAGGGTACAGAAAAATATGTGACTATATTTCTTATGTTTAATATATGTGCATATACATCATTATGTACAATCACAACATGTATATATCTGTATATATGTGTCAGTATATGCACCTATATTTATTCCTCTCTAAATATATCAGGAATACATATGTAGATATGAAAAAATCCTGAAATAAATACATATGTATTCTGCATCTTCTCTATTCTTTTATTTCTGTATATGTATAAATATTAATATATTTGCATATGTATGCATATATGGATATATGCATATAATTAAAGCTACTTATACATTCTATAGAAATATTTACAAGAAAACCTTATATTGCAAAAATTTTTTCTAAGAATTTCATTACTTTAAATCAAAGCATATTTAATGGCAATATTAATTCATGATTGCCAATTTCAATCTGGCATTTTCATAACATACCACCCTCCAACATGACATTGAGATACAAACATCTTGATATCCTACTCCTTTCCCTCCAATTTTCACTGTTTCACCAAACAAAATAAAACAAAAACAAAAACATCTCTCCAGAGGTGAAATTTCTCTACTGCCTAATATCAAGTTTATAAGTACATCTATCTTGCATTTATACTTTCCTACTCTCCTTTTATTTCAATAGCAGCACAATTCACAATAACTAAACTGTGGAGCCAACCTAGATGTCCTTCAGTGGATGAATGGATAAAAAAGTGGCATGTATACACAATGGAATTTTAATCAGCAATAAAAGAAAATAAAATCATGGCATTTGCAGGTAAATGAATGGCGCTGGAGAAGATTATATTAAGTGAAGTTAGCCAATCCAAAAAACCTAAATGCCAAATGTTTTCTCTGATATAAGGAGGCTGATTCATAGTGGGGTAGGAAGAGGGAGCATGGGAGGAATAGATGAACTCTAGATAGGACAGAAGGGTGGGAGGGAAAGGGAGGGGGCAGGAGATTAGCAAGGATGGAGGAATGTGATGGACATCATTATCCAAAGTACATGTATGAAGACTCAAATTGGTGTCAACATACTATATACAACCAGAGATATGAAAAATTTTGCTATATATGTGTAATAAGAATTGTAATGCATTTCACTGTCATTTATTTTAAAAAATCAATTAAAAGGTATTATTTGGCAGAATATCTTCTACATCTTTTCTAGATCCATCCCCCTCCTACTTTACCAGTGGTTTTTATCCATTATCCATCTCACTCACAGTCTTCAACATCTCTTCTTACTGACTTTTCTATCACCAATGTAACATGTTTTGGTGTCTCATAAAAAATGTGCTGAACAAAAAGCAAACATTTTTTTAATAGTGGAGGATTAGATAGCAATAATTGTTCTATCTTATTTTTAGCCGTTCTAGACCAAACTTCCTTACAAAACTATTATGCTCACAGTCTTGATTTCATCCCATCACACTTACTCCTATGCACACTGCATCAGATTTCCAATCTCATTATTAACACCAGTTTGGTCAAGTCTGTCATCAACTGTTTTGCTAAACCCAAGAGATCTTTAGGAAGTCGTAAAACAGGTTGCCTTGTGCTAATAATACTTCTCCAGATAATTAGACTGGTATTTCCTCTACTACCATAGTTTTAAATGTCACATACAAATAGAGTAATTGCAAGTCCATATTTCAAGCCCAATGCTTTTCTTTACATTCACATAAGTATATACAACTGCCCAATGGACATATCCCCCGGGGGGTTAAGGCTTCATAGATACTTCTAACTTAACATGCCAAGAATCAAACTTTTCATTTTACTCCGTACATTTTTTAAACAGAGAGCTCCATTTGCTAAGTTTTTCTGTTCACCTAACTAGGGTACTTTATAAAGATTTCACTTCTAGCTGTGGAGTATTTTAGAAATATTTATGAATATGGTTTATTGTATGTAAAAAGTATAAGCCGTGAAGCTGTGTGAGTTAGTTTAACAATAGTGATAAGTGCACCTCTGGAAACCATTTAAGCTTAAGGCAGAATAATCATTAGCTAAAAATTATGGTGAAGTTGAACTATATTAATTGGTAAAATATCATTCTAAGGAAAATTATCTGTGGTATTTACCATTTTCAAAGGTCCCAGGGAATGCTGAAGGGAGGTAGGGTGGCCCCATAAGACTGGTGGAGATCTTGATATATTGATAGGGATCACCTTGGATGAAGAATGTTACCTAAGAAGTCAAGATTCTGATCTTCAGTGATATAGTCAATTAGTACATAAAATCTCCAGTACACTATTTTAAAGTAGTGCAGCTTTTACCTCAGAGGTAAAATCTATTTTGGGGGTGGGTAAGAAAGGCACAATATCTGAGTACTTTTCTCTGATATCTGTCCATTAGTTATACCTACACTTGCTTTATACCTCCATCCATATATTTCTTCTCTCTTTTGTTGTTGTTGTTATTTATTTTATTCTTTCTCCTCTGTTTTTTAAATTTCCTTTATTTTCTGGATATAAAAGTTAGAAGAAAGTTAAAAGAATAGGAAGATTCTTTTAGAGAACCACAAACTTACTCTATCTTTTATATTGGCTTCTGACTCCAAATGTCTGTGGGGTGATATGCTAAGATGGAATTATAAGGAACTTAGTCAAAATTTTTAATAACAAACACCAAATTTCTTTCTTCGTTTTCTCATCTCAATTCTTGTTACTACAATCACCCAGTTTTTAAAAGTAAAATCCTAGAGATAATCTTTAACTGTACATTATCTATCATTTTTTTTTGAGAGAGAGAGAGAGAGAGAGAGAGAGAGAGAGAGAGAGAACTTTTTAATATTTATTTTTTTTTTTAGTTTTTGGTGGACACAACATTTTTATTTTATTTTTATGTGGTGCTGAGGATCGAACCCAGCACCCAGCGCATGCCAGGCGAGTGCGCTACTGCTTGAGCCACATCCCCAGCCCATTGTCTATCATTTTAATAATGGGGCTGAGATTCCAATTTGTTTTGAATATTGCATCCCTAGAGCAGAGTATAAAATATATAAGTATATAATAAATATTTTAAATGAGTTCAATAACTTAGTATTTCTTGAATGTGTTTCTCTTAATTCCTTCTGTCACCATTCTGGACTGAACCACTATCATTCAGCTAAACCATTGCATCTACTTTTCAGCTGATCTCCCTGGACCTATTCTATCCACTCTCCAATTTATTCTTCATTTTGCAGTGGAATGACCTTTTCAAGATGAAAGTCTAATCATGTGTCCTCATTGCTTAAATTTCTTCAGTTAATTTCCTTTGTTCTTAAGATACTGCCCAGACTTATTAACATGTCTTTATGTGCTTTTTATTTCTTTAACAATATGTCCTGAACTTTGCTTTATTTATGTTTTGAACTTTATAACCAAGTCATGTCTAACTTGTTTCAGTTTCTTAATGAGCCAACTCCTTGTACCTCTGAGACAATTGCCCTTGCCTGGAAAACTTTTTCTCACATATATATTTCATTTTATCATTTTACAGCTTCATTTGACACTATTGTTTTCCAGAAGTCTTTTCATACCAACTGGGATATGTACATATGCTATGTTCTCCCTTAGACCCCATTTTTCCCTTTGGATGTTTATCACATTTATTATGATTTCTTATTGTATAGCTTACAAACTTAATTACATGCTTCATGTGGACAATTCAACTTTCCCTTGTAATATGTGAAAAATTCTGCAACTAGAAATAACTTAATCATATTTGAATGAATAATTTTATTCATTACCCATAATAACTTTACAAATGTGCACATTTCTCCCTAGTTTATATA
The DNA here is from genome assembly GCF_052094955.1 of Ictidomys tridecemlineatus. Classification (NCBI taxonomy): domain Eukaryota; kingdom Metazoa; phylum Chordata; class Mammalia; order Rodentia; family Sciuridae; genus Ictidomys; species Ictidomys tridecemlineatus. Next base: position 323,629 of record NW_027521824.1, on the reverse strand, counting down.
GAGAGAAGACTCAAATATGTCAAGAAAATTGTGAAAGGTTTGTAATCACTTTCTATGTGATGTTCATGTCAATTTAATGTCCCTGGTGTTCACTTGCATCATGTATGCAACAGAGCTGATAAATCTTACCTGGAGACAGGTGACAGAAATGGAGATGTGGTTAGAAAGCTAAGTGTGCACACAATGAATGAAAAACAATGAGCTATGTGAAAATTCAGCCTACCGCCTGCTTTTGGATGGATCATGAGTTAAGAAAGGTTTTTAAATTTTCAAAGTAGTTTTAAAAATCAAATAAGAATCATATTTTATAATGTTAAAATATATGGAATCTAATGTTCGCTTTGTTCATAAAATCTTATTGCAACATAGCCATACCCATTCACTGAGGTATTGTTATGTTTGCTTTTGTGCCAGCAGAGCTGAGTTATTATAAGAGAAATGGTCCACAAACTCCAAATATTTACTATCTGCCCTGGGGTTTAGAACAGTGCCTATACGCATCCAATAAGATATTATATTATTTTTAATAAAACTCATCACAAGTTTCTTTATACCCTAAGTGACTTATAATTCATCTACCCAAAAATTTCTGACAATAAAAACTATGACAAAGTTCTCTGTTCTTGTATTATGTAATACATTTTATACATATAATATTTCTCTCTATATATATAAATATATAATAAATATATAGTCAAATAACCAAATGTTTTGTCTTTAGTGGGAAAAAAAACACTTACACTACAAATACAAAGAATTTACATGATTTTTAATATGATTCCTACAGATGGGATTTAATTTTTTTTACTTTTTTAAAAAATTACCTCACTTTCCACCTTTGCACAATAAAATATGCTTAAAAAGACTCCATGAATATGTATCAGAGATATTCCTCCAAGATCAGAATCTCCAAGAAAGACAGCTAAATGCTAAAGAAATAACTTGAGTATCCAAGATTTGTGAAGCTGACTAGATTAGACTCAGACCAGTGTTGAATTTCTTTCCTCTTGCTAGAAGTAGTCTCTCAAACACTAGTATTTTCCTCCTTGGAGCTTGTGTTAATTGGCCTGCCCTGCTAAAATATCAATCTGTCCTATAACTTGGCTTGGTCAACAACTGTAATTTTAAAATGCTTAGCTATTTGGGATTTCAGGACACAAGACCATATGGGATACTGAGCCTTTGATAAATATGGCTTTGGGGTATATTGCAACCCAGATAACACTTTAAGCAAGCAAATGGAGCTCTTGATAACCAGGTGTTCTACTGTCCTCTTCTGCAGTGTAAGTATTTTTACTCACTGTTTCTTTTTCATGCTGCCTCATGACCTATTTTGTCTCTCATATATTTTTCTGACCCCATCATTCTTTCTGTAAGTTTGGGGTCCAACACTACCTAAATACCAGATTGCTTATGTAAAATTAAGTTGAAAATGCTCAATTACTCCATTTATTAAGGTATGTTTTTTCCTAACGATACTATCCCCCAATTTTTCCTTCATTAATATTTCAATTTACTGATTGGTTGTGTTTTAAACTTAACATTGAACTGACAGAAGCACCAGCTGGATAAGTTGATGAGACTGAGACAGAACAGGAAGGGCCCTGACCCTCATGAAGCTTTCCTGTCTAACACAAGTTACTTTCAAAAAATTGTTTTTACAAAAGATGTTTGTTCAGTAGCTGCTGACATCAACTCCTGCAAGTGCCATAGGCCTGAACTTTACCAATATTCATCCTATCTGGTATGGTGGTAATGAGCACTTCTATCATGTTTTGAGAGCAAATTGCAGAGGAACTCAATGCATGTGTTCAGATCACCATATTAAGAGAAAATCCTAGTATTGAAAGCAAAGATTGGCAAGATATGTGCAGAAATGAGGAGTCCAGGTACAACAGCTGACAGTGCACCTGTGTGAGCTCACCCTTTTTGTCAATATAAGCTTTGCTCCTTATGTCCTTAGAGAGCAAGCAGTCCTAGGAATCTTATCCTATGCAGTTTCCCTGGTACTTGAGCACAAGTTCCAATAAAGCCTTCATTGGATGGCATCACTTGCTTCTTGGTTATTTCTATTTCAAATTGATCAACAAAACCCTCAGATGAGCTAGAAACATTAGGAGCAGATAACATCAAAAAGAGCCACTCTTTGCCTTCTCATGATTTATATCCTGAATTGGGTAAAAGAACCTCATGCTGCTTGGTAACAAGATGATTTTGACCTGGGTCAAGCAGGCCTAGATTATAAACTGAGTTTACCACTTAATTGGCTATAAGACTTTGAGCAAGTTACTTGAGCAAATTTTCAGATCTGAAGATTCCTCATCTTCAAAAATGAGTGAAAGCATCAATTTCACAAAACTGTTGTGAGCACTAAAATAATATGATAGGTAAAATATTTATAAAAAATACAACACAAAATAATAAAATCTGTGGCTCACGTGAGATACCCAAACAATATATATTTTTTCTTTTCTTTTTCTCTTCACCTAGAGGGGTGCCTTCAACATCAAGCTCTGATTCATCTTTAAAGAATCAGGCAAATGTTTCTTATTTGGAAAATAGTTTTAGCATTGACCTTTGGAAATACAGGTGCTCCTCCTGTCTTTATTCCCACTGGATTCTATGCAGAGGGTTTTAACATATTTAAATGAAATTATTATCTCCCCACAGACCCCAGACTTCAAGAACAGTTTGAATTTCCGTGCTTGGGAATTATTAAAATCACCAAAGTATCCAATTTTAAGGTTTTGTGATAACAAAAGTGTAAATAAATGCAAAGCTTGTAGCTGTTTGAACAAAGATTCTGTTGAGAGTCTGTGGGTAGTGAGGACACATTGAGGATTGAGATGAAAAAAAAAAGAGAGACAGTATGAGATAAAGGAATTTAGAGGATAAAGAAACAACTTTATCTAACTGTCTGGTTCATATTATCTTTGTGTTGGGAAAATACTATCTGTGAAAAGCTTATTTTAAGTCCTATTTATGTCATCAACATAAGCTAAGTGACTCTTCCAAAAGTATTGCTAGAAAGTACCATTAGAAGTATGACTTTGACATAGTTCTTAATGGACTTCATGGAATGCAAATGAACTTTATATATTACATCTTCCAGATCTTTTCAAATTGTGTTAGTCAATTTGTTAGTTATTGTGATAAAATACATAAGAAAATTAACTTAGAGGAAGAAAGGTTTTAGAGGTTTTAGCCCATGCTTGGTTGGCTCTGTTGTTTCTAGAGCTGTGTCAAGGGAGTAATTATGGCAGAAATGCACAGTGGAGAAACTCTTCTCATTTCAAAGTATTCAGGAAGCAAAACAAGAGAAAGAAAAAAAGCAAGGTCCCAATTTACCCTATACAGCTCCAGTAATCTATTTTCTTCACCTAGATCCCACCTCCTAAACTTTCTATCACCTCCCAAGAGCACCACCAACTGGGCACCAAGTCACCAAACATGAGTTTTCAGGGGACTTTACAGGTGCAAACTAAATTAACATTGAACTCAGAGAAACACCAGCTGTGTCCAGATCACCATATTAAGAGCAAATCCTAGTGCTGAAAGCAAAGATTGACAAGATACAGTGCAGAAATGAGGAGGCCAGGTACCACAGCTGAGAGTGCACCTGTGTGAGCAAATGTTTATACTTAATGACACAAACTGAGGAACATCCTTTTTCATACAGCAAATAGCTTTACCTTATAACAATAATAGCTAACATGTATGTAACATCTAGTATATTACAAGCATAGCACTGTTATATATAATATATATGAAGTTCATTATATATACATGTGTGTATAAACTTTTGCAATCTTCAAACTGTATTGCATAAATACCACTAGAATTCTAGAGAGTCTTAGAAGGCACTTGGGAGAAGTGTGAAATAAAGCTCTCTTTACAGAGAAAATAGTTAGAAAATTACTATTTTCTTCCTAAATCCAAAAATTTAAATCAATTTTATTTGATTTTTAAGTAATAACAGAATCATAACCTCTATAAGCTTGGCTCTGTATTTCCAAGGAAAACTCAGGAGTCAATTAAATATTTAGATCAACCCATACCATTTTATTTTTCATGAATGTATGCAGTCACTGAAAGTTTCTATAAAAATAAAATGTAATCGTTATGTTAGATGAAAAAGGCAAAAAAGAAAATACAGGTTGATTTATTTGACTCACAGTTAAACACTTAGGTTAAATAAGAAGGAAAGGAAGGTACTTCAAGAACAAATTAATTATGGTCCCCATGTTTTGGGGACTGTCCAATTTCTCCTCAGACTAGTAAAAAATACCAAACCTGTCAGATTTATACCACCTTCGGGGAATCTCTAGACAGTTTGATAGACCTCCTGAAGTATTTTGTAATTACTCTGCTTGTTCCCAAGGTTTAAGATTCACCTGCAAGGAAAAAAAAATCTCTCTACTTTTAAAAAAAATACAACCATAAGCTGGGAAATCAGAGTTTGAGAATGCATTATATTTACAGTTATTTATCAGAGAAATGCTATGAGTGCTAGCACATTTTGATTAAGTGTTATCCTAACCCTAGATTAGATCTCCAGTGAAATGTTTTTCTAAGCTTTCAGGAGACAGGTCAATGATGGGACTACAATTAATTAAAATAATTTATACAGCAGCAGGTAAAACACTAGTATGCATATTTCAGAGGACATCTCCACATTGGTGGAATTCCCCATCCTCTTCTTGTATGAGAATCATGTGACATCCTCTTCTATTTTGTTTTATTTCTTTTCTTCAAGTGTCTTCCAATTGAAGTACATGATCGACATATCTACTCTTCTCACCCATATCACTAGTTCATCCAGAAAATTTTGCTGAAAATTTAATTCACTAATAAATGTTTGGCAAATAAAGGAGTTTCTGTAAGTACCTGAGAGAGATGAAGAAGTTTTGATTCCTTGACCACTGAGGAAAGTTTCATTCTTAGTAGCTTTGGGTTCTAAAATTAGGAACTAATATCAGAACTCTTAATGGACTGGAAAACAATTTCTCTTATGTTTCTTTCAATGGATTATAACAGAGATGCCAAAATTACAGCCCCTGAGCATTTTTAATAGAGTGTTCTTAATTCCCGTAATTCAAGTATGCTTTTCTTTTCTGTAACTTTACAGGCAATAATTCTGTTTTCTTAACTTCCATAAATCCCAGCAAATTGTCCGTAGTAAGTTCTCTATAAAGATGTTTTCATTGAGTGAGTTGGTAACAAAAGGAAGGTCAACACTATGAAGAGAATTCACTTTGAAGGAGACCTTTAGGTTATCTGTATCTTCAAGTTTCATCAGTGACAATTCAACTTAAGGATATATGAACAAATTATTATTTTTGGATCAAAATATTCTTGATGCTTTGTGACCCACAGAGAGGGAACACAAAAAACTTTAGCTCTAGACTTCTCTATAAACTACTGTTAGCACAAAATTGCAAGATTAATTTTTTCTTTTCTTTAGTGTTGTTTTATAAGACCATTTATTATCTTGTTAAATGTTAGAATTTAAATGTTTGATATATTTATAATTTATTTCCTCGAGGAAAGGAACATCAGAGGAAACTGTAAATAACTATTTGAGAGGCAGGATCTTAAACGTTTAGCTGGATACATTAGCTCTCATGGCTGCTAAAGTCCATTGTTCAGAAAATTGAAATTTTGAAAATTAGTGTGGTATTCATCTAGTTCCTAAATTTGGAAATGCATAATACAGTTGAAAAACATGCAATTTTAAGCAAAAGGGCAGAAGAAGTACAAAAATATAGAAAAAGTGAATGTATTGTAGTATTACCTACAATGGAGGAGCCTATTCAATAACAACAATGTTATCATGTTAAAATATGGAAGTATTACTTTAAAAAAGTTGGCTTGATAAATATTTTTATTCTTTTCCATAAGTAAACACAGTCCTGATATTAACATCTTTGCTACCTATCTATTTGCACTGGCCCTGGCTTTTTCTGCTGTCTCTTCTCCTAGACACATCCAACATGGTGGAATCATAGCCAACTGGCCATTTGGTGCTGTGTTTCTCCCATGCCCACAAGTGCAATTTTTCAATGGAAACAATGACATTTCTGGGCAAACACATGTGTGAAATCAGCTGCTAATTACATGTACACATGGGCACATCAGAGACTGAATATACAAATAAACAATGACCAGACCCACATAAAAATAGAACTCAGACTCACAATCTGCTACAATAAGTCCAGGAAGCCAAGCTCCAAATTCCATGCTATCAAATTAAAGCAACATTTCTTAATGAATAACTGATGGCTTTTCTAATTTTCAATCTACTTCCAACGTAGGACAAAGCAGAAAAAGTCAAATATATTCCTCTAACCTAACAGGATGCCCCACTTCTAGTCAGTTTGCCTGCAACTTCCCCAAACCTACAGACTCCAATCAGGACATTTCTGAAACTTTCCCTTTTTTCTACTATAAAACTATTACACTCTTTTGCCTGTTTTTGGTTCTCTGCCGAAGTGGAGTGATGGTGAACTGCTCCCAGTTATAATAAGTTCTCAATAAAGAGCCTTTACTTGTTCTCATCTGAGTGATCTTCATTTATTTCCATAGCAGTAAGCAATATTCATGACCAGTATGACTCAGAGTAGAGCATCCTAGAAATTTTTGTGATGGCTTCTCTGTGATGCTTTCTTTTTCCTTGTCTTGTTACCAAGTAAAACAGTACTGTTTGCCAACACCACAACATAAGACACCATAAAATACCTCCCTGCTCTAATGTATTTTTTCAAAAGTAAATGAGCATTTTATGCAAAAGCAATAGAAGAATACTAATCAACCATAATTATTTTAAATATAAAAACATACCAGGGTAAGATTAGAAAGGATGAAGAAAAAAGGGTTGGGACTTACTTTATGTCATTTGTAATAATTTCCTCATTAAGATAATTAGGATTGTTTAGAAATTTTAAAGGTTGTTCTAAAATCCTATGATCCTATATTTTCTCTTAAGAAATTAAATACATAGACTTTTCTAAGCAGTTTTAAATAGCAAAAGTTCTGACTTTAAAAAATCATATATATTGCTAATCTCATATGCTTTGCAAAGAATAACAAAAGTTCTTGTAAGATTCTTCAATAGGTTTAAGAAAAGGTGGTGGCTTTTCTTAGGGATTGCAAGTATTTATTGGAAGTAATATTTAAATTAATCTGATCTAGTGTTATATGATCTTCAAGACCAAATATTTAGTTACTTTGAGTAACTCTTCTTAAAGGAGTACCTGTCTTCCAATTAAATTTGCCACAGTAGCTTTTTTCCTCTGAATAATAAGGTTTTATGATCTTCAATGTCATTTGCAGAAGGTTCCTGAGCTTTTACTGGATTCACATCCTATCAGCCTGGTGACAGTATTGATCCTTCTTAATCTACTCCAATCAACTGCCTCAATTGAAACTGGGGAAACTTAGCAATTTGATTTTTTTTTTAAATCTAGGCTTATTTTTTTACACACACCTAACAAATCTGAATAAACATAATTCAACATATTATATTTACAAATACAAACAAGGCCTTCACAGTTTTATTTCAGCTTTCAAAAGAGCACTGTAGTACACAGTTTATTGCAAATATATGAGAAGTAAATCCTTTTGGTTTCAGTAAATCACTTTGGTTTCAGAAAATTCATATGAGAAATTTAAAAAGCAAAACCTCAATATGTAACTTGGAAACCATAAAAGTTTACCATCTCTGGTATTTTAACTATACTATAGAAAATGCCCTTAGACATTCTGCCAAGTCTTTGAATTTCCTGTCCTCTGACATTACAAGTACAACATTGTTTAAAATGGCTTGAAACTAAGTATTAAAGGATTTGGCATTTATCAATTATTTAAAGAGGACATATTATAATAATGACTGTGCTGAGAAAAAAATCTTATGATATATGTCATAGCATACAAAAATATCTAAATTGTCACTCAGTGATACTCAATAAATATAATGATTTATTTGTGTTTGTGTACATATAACTCTGTTCTAATTCATGTAGTCCTATAAAGGATACACAATGGGCATTCAATAAATATTAAAAGAGAATTTATTTTTGCAAGACCAAATTTTAGAGTATTAATCTCATGGCAGATAATTGCAGGACACATGAATCTATGGTCTCTCAAGCAGAAATGAAACAGGACTAGAGAAGCAGAAATACCTCACAGAATCTCAGTGGAGGCTGTGGACATGCTTTTAAATATAGAGATAACGTCTTACTTTGCTATTAGAGAAAGATCAAGCTAGAAACTATTGACTACTTCTTAAACATTAGCATCCAAAGCAAAGCAATATTCAAAATAGCAACATCCTTTGTTCTTAATCCCTAGCTGCCTGTCCTCTATATAGATAATGGAAAAACAAAAAAGACTCAATCTAGAAAATCACATATGTAATGCTTTATGTTCACACTTATATGTCCTTAATACTGCTTTTGTGGATCCTCTATTTTTTTGAACATTTAAGGTAACATTTAAATTAAGTATTTCCAGCAAAGATGTGAAACCTAAAGCCTAGACAGTTTGCCACAATATCCCATCCATGACATAGCTTCACTATTTAATTATATAATTGAAAAATGATTATTAAAACTTAAAAATTTAAAGAAAAATCTACTTTGTGGAGGCTTTTTGGAGTTCTTCTCTATAGGAGTGTGTTAGACTGTAGAATCAAAAACTTTGAGTCTAACAATTCAAATTCTGGGCTTTAGGTATTGTTATAATACCTGAAATAATGCCAGAAAAGTGTATGTGTGTTTAGAGCTTTTCACAGCATTTGATTTTCTATCTCACTTTGGGATTCCTAGTATTTATTGGAAGTAATATTGAAATCAATCCGAGTGTATTGTTATATGATCTTCATGACAGAATATTATTTGGCCACATTCTGTGTTGTATGAAGATAAGAAAGCTAGAGATTCTTGTATTAATGTGTACAGATGGTTATAGTAGTGCCTGTGCTGCCTTTAAATGTCCATCCCAAATTCTTGTTGAAATTGCCACTGTGATAGTATAGATAGGTAGGATTTTAAGAGGTGATTAAACCATGTTTTACCCTCATAAAGGGACTGATGCCATTATCCTGAAAGTGACTTTTTTTTATGAAAAATGAGCTCTCTCACCATACAATGTTCTCCATCATGGTATGAGGCATCAAGAGGCCCTCACCAGATGCAGTCCCTTGACCTTAGACTCTCCAGCCTCCTGAACTGTGAGGCAAATAAACATCTATTGTTAGTAATTTAATCAGTCTATGATGTTCTGTAATAGCTGCCATATACAGACCAAGGTAGTCTGTACCCTAAATAACAAACTCATGGCACATGGCAAGAGAACTCTAAAATTTTATGTATCTTAGCTAATTCATTTACTCTTAATATATAAAACCAAAAGGGCTCTCAAAGGATGCACACTGTCTAAGGATACAAAATTCTTACTCTCTTTTCAAAAATGCAGTCATCAGAATCAATCTTTCCGTAGTCTATCTACATAAGAGTTAACTCGGCTATGTGCCTGCCTTTCTGTCTGCTTTGTCTGATATCTCTATCATCAGTTGTCATTTTTAAAAATTCAATTGAGCATCATCTTGACAATAACTATGATTTGCAGGATCATGAGATTAGAAGAGGGTATCAGTTAGCTTTGAAGTTAAGTCTTATTTTCAATCCTTTAGAGTTATCCCCCAACTGTAATTTAATATCTACATCTGAAAAGCAAAAATAACAATATGCTGGTAGTTTTTATATTCAGTTGTTTTGGTGTAACTTGAGCCACCAGCACACTGGAAGTAGTTTCCAAGGGAAAGCAGCTTGTGAGCCTTGTCTGTAAAGCATGCATCTGTGACATAGGATTTAGAATATTCATACCCATTACACAGGAAGGATCACATCTAGTAGGAATCTCCTGCCCCTACAGTCCAGCTGCATAGGCTCAAGAGGACAGGCAGAGTTACATGTTATGGAACTTAGTTAGAGCGTCATCATAAGACTTAAGTCTGAGGCTTCTGATTGACTGGTATATCCAAGTGCTCTTAGGTTAAAATCCATTGCTGAGAGACCAACAGACCAACATCTGAAATGAATATCATGAGACAATAATCTAGCTATACACAACACACTTTTCAATATTTTCCCCAATTTTTGCACCATGGATTTCTTTTATGGTTCAATGAAAAAGACACAGCCCATGGGTTTGCATCTCTGGACTTGTTCACTCTTTTTACTATATAGAATGCTAAAAACCTCAATTGTTCTCTTCTTTTTTTTCTGAAGCCCTTGTTCTATGGAATTCCAAAGGATCCCCAATCTGGAGGAAAACAGACTTTCTATTCTGAATTGTTTATTATATATAATTGTTTATTATTTATTTATATATGTTCCAGCACAATAATTCACCTCTTGCTATCATATAGTTTGCAAGTCTGGTCTTCCTTCAAGGATACTAACCTCCTTAAGAGAAGGCCTACATCTGGCTCATTTTTATTTCTATAGCATCAAGCGGTATACTTTGCACATACTAGATGTTCAGTAATATATACTAAATAAATGTTAATGATAATAAATGTTCCCTGAAAACACTAGGAAGCAAACTACTTTTCTGAGGGTGTTGGAATTTATCTAAATGTGTTTCTGTCTTGCTATTAAAGTTTATGGCTTAACTAGAGAATATTTCACCATGCCCTTCCTTCAGAGACAGAACCACAAAGATGAAGATTGGGGAATGACAATAATAACATAATGCCATTTATTTCTTGTCTGCATACCTAGTGAGATGGCCAGTCACTTGCCTCATCCTGTTTTTTTTTTTTTAAGTTGGCATTGTATTACTGTTTTAATTTCAAAAGGGACAGTCAAGCCAATTATTGTTAATAAGTACATTACCATCTATGAGGTTTGGGGTAATAGATATTATTAACTTTGATGATTAAAAATTTTAACCATTTAATTGTTTATTTCTCCAAGGATACTTTCCCAACTATCTCCTATACATTTAAATCTATTTTTGGAACCATATGCCATTCTAAGAATATTTTATTTGATTACCTTAACTATTTTTTCAGTACTATTGCCTAAAAATGATCTTTTCCAATTATTATTTTTGATACTAAAGGAAATAAAGAGCACTAATTGCACATATGAAGATAAAGAGGGTGACACTGTGCCTGCTACAGCCCTGCATATATCACTAGGCTAAGATTATAGTACATTTCTTCAACAAGTATTTTTTTAAACATCACTGTGAAAATCACTACAAAAGATGTTGGGAAGTAAACTCCAACAACAAAATTGCAATGTGGAGTCTACAATTTGAGATTATTTTGATGCAAGGAAGGGGGGAAAACAGAAAGTCCCTATTCAAAGTCTGAAGGGATCTTGTTAGAAACCATGGTTTATGTATAATTTGAAAAAATCACTCTACATAAAATTACCAGTGTGTATTGTACAAAAATGCCCAATTATCCCAGGGATTGTATTTTTTTCAGGCATCTATATGGATCTCACCACAAGCACATCAATTTAGGTGATGCAAACACGGCAAGGCACAGAAAGTCCAACAGCAATGAAGTCAAAACTGCTCATTAACAGCTGAGTACTGAGTCTAATTTTGTGTTTACCAACTACATTGTTGAAAGCCCTCAAAAGCTTCACTTGTATGCTGCTGGGAAAGGTCTATCACTAAATTACATAACTTATTTACCTAGATTTCTGTTTTTACATCCTTAAAAATATAATTGCTAAAATGGGGGCTTGAAGAGGACTACTGCTTTTATTAAATACTGACAAAAGACAAAGGACTCAAAGATGATACCAAAAGAGACTCTCTAAAGTCAGTATTTCCATGTTTTGTTTTTAATATGAACAGATTAAAAACAGATGTCATAAAGGCATCTGAAATTTCCTTCCCTGCACTCTCCGATGTTGATTCCTTCATCATCTTTAGGAAACCATAAAAGCACACACAACAACAACCACATCAAAAAAAAAATTGAGATGAAATGTAAAATTGGAGCTCCTGCATAATTCCTTGGCTTTGAATGCCACCCAAAGTTAATTTTATCAATAAGATAACTGAAATAGACCACTACTGCCTGTGTGTAATTTTACCTTTTATCACTCTTTTTTTTTTTTCCTTTCCCAGTATTGGGGATTGAACCAAGGGGTATTCTGCCAGGGAGCATGTTCTATATGTAAATATCTATTCTACATTCATATAGAATGTGTATACATTTGAAAATACATCCTGATCAGTTATTTATATATTTATGAATATGGATATATGGAGACACATATGTACACATATGTACTAACTTATCAGAACATATAATTAAATTTATGGTTATCAATAAATGTAAAGAAAATATATACCTAGATATAGAAAGAATTTTTTTTTTTGTACTGGGTTTGAACCCAAGGGCATTTAACCAATTTTATCTTGATACAGGGTCTTGCTAAGTTGCTTAAAGCTTTGTTAAATTGCTGAGGCTGTCTTTGAACTCTTGATCCTCCTGCCTCAGCCTCCCAAGTCACTGGAATTACAGGCATGCACCACCATGCCTGGCTAGAATCTTAAAATGGTACTAAAGGACACAAAGAAAAACTTGAACACAAATGAAAGATGAGGCATGTTCTTGAGAAACATGATGAACCTCAAGAAGGCACCATTCCCTCAAAGGTAAATTAATTTAAATTTATTATCAGTAGAATTAGCAATAGATTAGTTCTCTGTTTGCTTCAATATAACTAGGTGCTGAATTTCAAGTTTGTTTACAAAAAAAAAAAAGAAAACCTAGTCAGAAAAATAATGAAATTTTCATATTTTTAGATACACATCCAATAAAAATATTTATTAAATGATAAATTAGATTTTAATCTGGTATTAAATCTGTCACTTTAAAGAGCAATGTAAACAAGTTTTTGTCTTTCCTACTTCCCAGTGTTCTTTTTCCTAGACAAGTATGAATTGTGTGAATTTGTAAATCTGGTAGCATTTTAGAATACACTGAAAATTCAAGAGAAAGAAGAAAGTGAAATAAACCTCCCTGACTTTGGAGTAGATCTAGGTATGATCTGTGAAGCTGAGTTAAGTCTGCATGGAAATGGAATTTCTCATGGAAATGGGGAAAGAAATTACAGATTCAAAACTGTCCATCAGTAAGCTACTACTAAGTAGTTTGATTAAACCAGTACTTATTTTCTGAGTTCCATATCACTGACCCATTCATACTGTGGATAAGAAGGTCCAAAATGATACGGCTTGAGTCTCACAGATCTCAGGGCACTATGTTGAATTTTCCATTTTTAGCCAGTTGGAATATTCATTCCTTCTATTTGCTGATTATTTAGTTTTCCCCAGATTGGCCATCCCTATCTGCAATGAATGTATAAGGAAAAGCAACATGAAATCTCCATTCTGTAAAGGAGAAGCACAATAAAACAAATAAATTCTTGGGATTCACTCACTGAAACCTTTTCACAAGGTAAAGATTTTCCAAATATACCATATGATTTTGGTTAAGAATCCCGTATTTCTACCTTCTTTGTAGGGCTTATCTATTTACCCTGAATTGTAGGAGAGAGAGGCAAAGTGTACGGTTGTGGTATAAATCAGATTTGGAGCTGATTTGGCTTGAATATCAATCTTGTGACATAATCTATATATATAACATGTGAGCAAGTACCTGAACTCCTTTTACCCTCAATTTTCTCATTTATTAAATAGGGAAAATAATATTTCTTATGGAATTGTTTTAAGGATTAAATACAATAATGTATGTAAAGTACCTAACTCATAACAGTAACTCAACAAATGTAATTATTACAAAGTGATTCAACTACAAGTGTAAAGGCATATTTCAAAGGTAACTTGTGGATCAATAACAGGCCTTTCACAAATATGAGAGTTAGGATCTTGAAAAATTACTAACATAAGAGAACTGACATGCAGGTATTTAAGATCTTACAGAAAAAATAGAGTTTGAGGACTAGGGTAATAGAAAATCCATAAAAATCTTGGCTCTATTTTTACACTAAAATAAAACAATAAAGAGAGCTTGTTAAATAAAATGCTATGAATGACATTTTTATACAGCCTAAATTATTAATGTAATTAATTCTCATTTATCATCCCTCACTAGCTAAAACCTTCCTTAATCTCCTCCCTCTGTAATTCCAAAGAGATTCTTAAACATCTATTTTTTAAAGATTCAGAGAATGTGCCTCCAGCCTGCCTGCTACCCGCTCTCCATATGTGGTCCTCTGTCTAATTGATTACTACCTTCCTTATTTTATTATTCAGTTTTTTTATGATTCCTATACAATAGACTCTATCATAACCAGGAAGTAATGTAATTTGAATGACAAGATAAAACAAAATACAAAAAAAACAGAAACAAAAACAACTTTGGGTGATCTATCTAAGTAACAGATTTGGCACAACCAATAGATTTTTCTTGAATTTGCTTTATGTTAGCAGTGTTAAAAAATGTTCTACATTTTGAACCTTTGGAACCTCCTAAGATGTACCTAATTATCCTCAATTCCTAGCAGATGTGAGAATACCTTAAAGGATATTTTCTTCCTCTTCCTCTATCCCCTCAATGGTACATTATTTCTACTGTTTGTTTCTTGCATTTTTCATTCATAACCAATTTTTTATTTTGACCAATGCCAGTGACCTACAAGTCACAATACTAACTTTGGAATAAAAATTCTTTCAGGTGCTATGAGAGACTACAAAATCAAACCTTCCATGTATATTAATAGAATCAATGTATCTTTCTTTTCTCTATATATTCTCTTTGCATACTAAAATTCCAAGTATAATTCTCAGTGCAGGAAATATTAAACTCCAAGGTTTTTTGAGGGGCATTTTAATATATTTACTTAAAAATCTAATTAAACTCAGTTAGAAGTAATTCCAAAGATGGAATTTGGAATTAGAAAGAGAAAAGGGAGTTGAAGTTGATAGGAAAAAGGGATGGTGTGACTACACTTGAAATATAGCTAATAATGCTCACTGGGCAAAAGGCATTTTAAAGCTGCAGATTTTTTTTTAGCCTGAAGCTTGTGGAGAAGGCGAACATAATGACTATGAAGGTTAGAATGTCAATTTTCTAAACCCTCCTCATCAAAAGGAAAGGAAGCATTTAAGTCCATTTATCTTGCGAATTCCAGTAAGTTCCAGCAGGATTCATAACAAATGTTTACATTTACCAGAGAGTCTTGTTATAGGGAGGGTTAAACAACTTTATATTCCAAGTTGTATGTGAGGAGTCAAACTCTAGTTAAAAATTAATATGTGTGCTCTTCTTCGATTATGGGAGTTATTATTATTGTTGTTGTTGTTATTATTATTATTATCATCATTATTTTGCATTCTGCCTTTTTTTCTGGCATTCCTGTTGTATATATGTTGTACAGAGGATTGAACCTAGGATGCTCTACCACTGAGTTACAACCCCAGCCTTTTATATTTTTTGTTTGGTGACAGTGTATCTTAATTGCCAAGTCTGGCCTTCAACTTGAAATCCTCTCTCAGTCTCCCACATAGCTGGAATTATAAGTGAGCGTCACCATGTCTGGCTCAAATGATGAATCATTTTCCCACATTTTTTTATTAGTACATTAGAATTGTCCATAATTATGGGATGATGAATCATTTTTTTTTATTTCTGGCAAGACATTAATTATATTGGGGGATTTTTAAGTTTCCCTTAGTGATATATTTCACATCTATCACACATATTATTTTTTTATCATATTCACCTGCACTAGTTTATTATTTTATCTTCTAATGGAAGCCATATTTTACCTTTCCTTATTTGCCCAACATACATTACATCTTTGTCAGATTCTTCAACAAAAGTAACTTCATCCACAAAAGCAGAACAACAACAAAAAGCCCCATATAATTATGAGATAATTTTTGACCAGGCCCTATGCAATTACAAAGGACCTACCTGTGTCTGGGGGAAAGCTGCCCACATGAGACTGTTAGCACTGACAGTACATTGGAGTCCCTGAAGTGAGCTGCAGTCAAGAACTCAGGCCCACCTGCTGCATATTTGCATCTTTAACCTGTGTGCCTCTTGATCTGAGGCCTTGGGTAGAGGTCCTTTTCAGGTACCTCCCTAAGGCCACTTTTTAGAGTGTAGGGAAGAAAGGGGAAACCAGGAACATCACTCTTCCCTGCTCCCAGTGCCTCTATTCATCCACTTCTATTTGCCACCTTCCTCTGGATCCCTGGGTCCATAAAAACACATATGCCTATTTATTGATTGGGTTGTTTGTCTTTTTGGTGTTAAGTTTTTCACGTTCTTTATATATCCTGGAGTTTAGTGCTCTATCTGATGTGTGTGTGTGACAAAAATTTGCTCCAAAAAATGAGGCTCTCTGTTCACCTCATTGATGGTTTCTTTTGCTCAGAAGAAGCTTTTCAGTTTGACTCCTTCCCATTTATTAATTCTTGATTTTATTTCTTGTGCTTTAGGATTCTCGTTAAGGAAGTCGGGGCCTAATCCAACACGATGAAGATTTGGGCCTACTTTTTCCTCTATTAGGTGCAGGGTCTTTGGACTAATTCCTAGGTCCTTAATCCACTTTGAGTTGAGTTTTGTGCATGGTGAGAGATAGGGTTTTCTTTTCATTTTGCTACATATGGACTTCCAGTTCCATCAGTACCATTTGTTGAAGAGGCTATCTTTTCTCCAATGTACATTTTTGGTGTCTTTGTCTAGTATGAGATAACTGAGCAGACACTTCTTAGAAGAAGATATAAATTTGATGAACAAATATATGAAAAAATGTTCAACACCTCTAGTAATTACAGAAATACAAATCAAAATAAGATTTCATCTCATGCTAGTCAGAATGGCAGTTATCAAGAATAGACAACAATAAATGTTGGCAAGAATGTGAGAGAAAGGGCACATGCACATATTGCTGGTAGCACTGCAAATTGGTGCAACCAATCTGGAAAACAGTATGGAAATTCCTTAAAAAACTTGGAATGGAACCACCATTTGACCCAGCTATCCCATTCCTTAGTCTATACCCAAAGGACCTAAAATCAGCATACTACAATAACACAGCCACACCAATGTTCATAGCAGCTCAATTCACAATAGCTAAACTGTGGAAGCAACCTAGATGCCCTTCAATAGATGAATGGATAAAGAAACTGTGGTGTACATACACAGCAGAATATTACTCAGTATTAAAAGAGAATAAAATCATAGCATTTTCAGGTAACGTAGGGAGTTGGAGGATATCATGCTAAGTGAAGTAATCCAATCCCCAAAAACCAAAGATTGAATGTTTTCTCTGATAAGTGGATGCTGATTCATAATGGAGAGGGGGAAGGCATGGGAAAAATGGAGGAACCTTGATTGGGCAAAGGGGAAGGGAGGGTAGGGAGACAGCATGGGGCAGGAAATATGGTGGAATAAGATGGACATCATTACCCTAGGTACATGTATGACTGCACATATGGTGGGATGCTACATCTTGTACAACCATAGAAATATAGAGTTGTGCTGCAATTGTGTATAATGAATCAAAATTCATTTTATAACACAAAGTATATCTCATAATGTCTTATATTTTATAAAATCATATTTATTATATGATTCATAAAATATAAGACATTTTGTTAGTTTATATCTCTTATATTTTGTAAAATTGTCTACATCTACATACCTGGAATTAAGAAATACAGTTATTATTCAAACTAGCCTGTTAATATACTTCACAAATAAAGGATTAACTTAACTTTTAATTATTGAGGTTGTTCATCATTACTTCTGTAATAGTTATGTATCATCTAATCTCCACAAATGCTATAATAAGTAATGTTACAGCATGACACTGGCCAATTTTCTTTTAAATTTGTCTTCAGTAATGTTCATGGAGGGAGCATCTTTGATTATTTAAGAACAATGGGGCAGAATTTGATGTAGGAAAAGCAGTTAAACTCAAGGAACACAGAAATAGTAATTAGGACAACTGTTTGTTTACTGGTTGGGATGGTTAATTATTTATGTCAGTTTGACTAGGTCACAGAGTGCCTAGATATTTAATGAGACATCATTATAGTTGTTGTGGATGAGATCAACATTTAAATGAGTGGACTGAATAATTTAGTTTGCCTCCCTCATGTGCATGGCCCTCATCCAACCAATTAAAGGCCTGACTAGAACAAAAGGACAGACTCTTCCAGCAGAGAATTCCTTCCTACTTGATGCCTCCACCTAGGGGGTCAGGGGGGCGGGCCTGGGAAGTGGCTCTTTTTTCTGCTTTGAGACTCAAATAAAAACACCTGTTCTTCCTGAGTCTCAAGTCTGTTGTCCTTCAGATGGGAACAGTATCATTACTTCTCTTGGCTGTTAGGCCTTTGGATTCATCTCCAGCTTCCTGACTCACCCTGCAGATCTTGGGAATCTGCCCTCCCCCTTTAATTATGTCCACCAATTCCTTATAATCTTTCTTTCTCCTTCTCTCTCTTTACACACACACACACACACACACACACACACACACACACACACACACACACAATCCTATTGATTGTTTCTCTGGAAAACCTTGAATATTGCACCATATATATCTTCTATAAAATGTGAAAAAACCAAAGTTAAGAAGCATTTCTCCTTAATTTTACTATTAATGAATATGAAAAAAATCACAGACCAGGACCAAATTGAAAATTCAGGCAGATTACAATTGGAATTGATATGAGGGATCAGAAAAAATCTGATGAGTCTGAGATTCACATAGATACAGGTGGGCAGAGCCTTAGGCAGTAAGGCACTTGTCTATCAAAATCCTCAGCCCTAAGAGGTATAGGAGAGACATAAAAAGCTAGTACATAATTATTCAACAAATGTTTCTCCTTGAATTCACTAATGAAATAAAGTATTAAAAGTTAATCATGGGGCTGGGGTCGTGGCTCAGTGGGAGGGTGCTTGCCTAGCATGTGTGAGGCACTGGGTTCAATTCTCGGCACCACATATAAATAAATAAAATAAAGATCTATTGACAACTAAAAATATATTTTTTAAAAAAGTTAATCATGCTAGGAGAACTTTGCATTGAATTTTAGAATTGTGCTAAATAGTTTACTTGTCCATAAATAACCTTTGAGAAAATTAACTCTTTCACTGTGTAGTTTATTTAAAACTTAAATTTTAATGATAAGCATGTCAAAGAAATTTTCTAGAAGAAATGAGGAAGAAAAATATTCTCTGGTATTTAACAGAAGATTTTTAAACATCAGTTTTAATATATACCTTTAAATATATTTTTCTATTCATAGAATTTCTACATAGGCATTTTGTATTTATAAAGTGATATTGTATGATAATATTTTGGAAATTAGAGTCTATATAGTCACTATAAAAATAAAATCCCAGAAATGTGAATAGGATCATGAGGATAGTTGTACTACAGTTCAAAAGGCTTGCTTAAAGACTTTGGTAATTAATCTGATGATATTTAACTTACTTCATATTGATATTTAAAAAACAATCAAAAAGGAATAAAATGGATAATATTTTTTCCTTTATGTTATGTGGCATTATTTTTCGTTAATATTTTTTTAATGACCATTATATCCTATGAATCAACTAACTCCTTTTCAATGGAATGCATCTCCTTTACAAAAGTAAAATTTTATTATGAAATTGTTCCTACTATAAAATGTTCTATCATAATTACTAGGCTTCTATAGTCAATGCTGATACAGCTTAGTCCTGGGGATGTGGGAAATTATATTAAAGATATTACTAATATTTCATGCTACTTTCTTTCTTATTTTCAATAATTTGTATGCTATAATTTATAGTGTTTGTTAAGTTTTGGAAAACCTGTGAGGGAAACAAATCTACAACTTTTTTTTTTACACCATATTTATACTATATTACATACTGTACTTAATCTAGAGATGATGGAGAGTACTTGGAACAATGGGTATAAGTTACATGCAAATATTACATCATTTTATATAAGAGAGTATAACATCTGCAGATTTTGGAGTCCATGGGGGTTCTGAAGCCTATTTTTCACATACACCAAGGGACAAACAAATATGCAAATCATTATGATATTGTGTTATATGGTAGGGTGACAGGACAAACATATTTAGCCTCTAAGTTAATACAACTATATTTTTGCCTTACATTTTTAAAAGCAACAAACAGCCTCTCCCAAGTAGAAGAGTAATATTACTAATTTATATAAACACAATTATGTTTTTCTGAAATTGAAAGAATAAAAATTATGGCATACCAAAGCTAACAATAGTTTGGCTTTACTGAATATAGAGTGAAGATAAAATTAGAAGCACAGTCATCTCAAAATTAGAGTAAAAATATCAAAGTTGAATTCTACTCTAGACTAGTATTCCAATAACTATTAAGAGATAGGAATCAGGAGTCAGATTTCAAGATGCCAAAATCTGAAATCTGTAATCATTTTATTTTTGAATAAGAAATGGAACTATATTAACTTCTGCTACTCAGAATACACAATCTTCAAATCTACAACTTTTGTTTTTAAACATTTTATATGGTGCTGAGGATTGAATCCAAGGTCTCGCACATGCTAGGCGAGCACCCTACCGTTGAGGCACAACCCCAGCCCTGCTTTATAGCTTTATATTCTTTATATATTTAATAATAAGATATTTAATGGAAACTTATATCCTGTGATCTCATTTACCAAATACTGAGTTCTCTGCTGATTCCTAACACTTCTTACCATTTTTCTCAAAACAAACAAGCAAACCAAAAAATCAAAATATATGTACAAGAAGGCTTTAAATAGGTACAGTACTACTGACTATAATGATGTAACACATTTAAAGTTTTATTAAATATTCCAATATTTATTAACACATTTTGGAGTTTGTTTGATAAAGGGAATATTTGTGTACCTTAATAAGCATTACTGCAACATAAATCACATAAATCTTTAGGGGTTTTATCACATTAAAACCTTAAGAATCTGAATAGAGATTAGTTTTGACAGCAAATTCTAATCCAATAGAAGCAGAAATGTGTCTATGTCCCACATCTAAATATCCCCTTTTAAAACTTCTTAGACTCATCCAGTAGTATTATAGCTGGTATAAATAAAAATATTGACAAACCATAAGTAATGAATATTGATTTGAAAAGAATTTTTTGCTATAAAATTATTTTAAAAATATTTTCTTTAATTATTTTTGGTTATATTTTTAAAAACTGAAATTCTATTGTCATCTCCATTTTTTTTTCCTGGACTTTGTTTTGGGTAGATATTAGAATTCCCTAATCTATTCTACAGTATTTTATAATTGCTTTTCTATATTTATTATATGCTTATCTCTCAGTGGATGTGTTATAGATTAGCTTCTCAGTGTTAACCTCTAATTTATTCTTTCTGCAACTTTGTCTAGTCAAATCAAAATTATTACATTTTAAATGTTTTATTAGTTTATTAGAGTTACATAGAATATTGTGGTTCATTTTGACATAATCATATGTGCATGGAATATAATATGCTCTATTTTAGTTCTAGTACTTTCTCTTTCCCTTCCTCCTTCTCTCCATCTGCTCCATTTCCTCTGTTCTAATGGTTTTCTTTCTATTTACTCATTATTTTTCAAATTGATGCATTATAGATATACATAAAGGTAAAATTTACTGTGGTACATTACTATGTACATCATATACATACATCATTTACTATATATATGTACATAGCATAATTTTGTCAATTTCATTCTGTAGTTCCTCCATTTTCTCATCCTTCATCCCTCTCCCTCTATCCCTTTCCTCTACTTTAATGATATCTCTTCTATTTTTATAAAATAATATAAACAAAAGTGTATGGCCTTAATGCTTTATAATAAAAATCATATAAGTTCCAGACAAAAAAAAATAGCATATTATGGATCAGTATTGTGTAAGGAATTGACTTATATTTAGAAACTATGATAGTGGTAATAGAATTAAACTAATAATTCAGTTAAAATTAGAAATGCTCTGAAGAATGCAATAAAGGAGATTTCCATGCATCATGGTATAGATGTAAGCCATGAGATTGCAAGTACTTAACTTGAAACATCTAGAGAAAATTATACTGTTCTTACTTTGTGAGTAGCTAGTTAAACAATATTTAAACAATATCATAGATAAACATTTCTATGGTGGCATAACATCAATGAAAGAAACAAAGAAGAGGATGCAAATTGACAATGAAAAATGAACATAAAGATTTTAAAAGATTTCCATTAAACATTCTCTAATACTTGTATGTGATATGATATGGTTTTTACATAAAGAAGAAATTTAATAGTGATTTGGCACTCAAAGTCTGATATCTAACAGTTCTCGATATGAATCCAGGATTGCCATTTTCTATGGGCACTCATGCCCTTAGTTCAGGTATGCAGCTATTTTTAATTTCAGTCAATGTGGAGATGCTAGTTATTATTCATAAGAGTGTCATGAGGTTTAAATGGTATCATGAAGGTGAAGCACATAACATTTTGCTTGAAGTTAGGGCAAATCTAAAAAATTACTATTCTGAAAACCAGCAAATTAGTACTTACATTTTTTACACCTTTACCGAGGTGTAAATATCTATTATCTTTTACATTTCTGAGTTTTAATGTGCGTATGCTCAGCTATCACTGGTCCTAGACCATAAGTTCTTCAAGAAAAGAAATTCTTAGATCATCAGTGCCCAGCAGTGCCTATAGCAGATCAATAAATCAATGGAAAATACGTACACATTCCTTTAGAGAGCTCTCATATAGGAAACAAAATCTTTTCACTGAAACATTGGACATTTACTATGCATTCAGAATCACTATAGAACATTTTTTAAGTGTAACAACGAAAAGCTTTAAAGATACTAAGCTACCAAAGGAGCAAGTCTTTCCTAAAATGGGATGTTAGGGTTAAAATAACACTAAGCCTATAACATCTCAAAGCAATTTCTATAATTCTCAAAGTGCTTCTGGGTTATTCAAAGTTCTCAAAGAATTGGTACCAGTAATGATAATTTCTTACAAAGGAAAGAAAAATCTTTTTCATCACCCTTTCTTTTCCTTTTTCAGGCAGTAAATAGCAATCCTGGATTCATATCATGTGTGAAATCATCCTTTTTTCCCCTTCTTCACCTTCTCTCAGCTATCAACTCGATTCTCCACCAGACTATCTTGAGATGTCTGAGCTCAAGTTCCAAATTCTATTTCTGCTTATTTGTTACATTCTTCACTGAGAAATCTTTGCTCAAATTGGGTCTCTGAAATGCATTGACAAGGCAATTTTCATGGTAAGAAAATTACTAGCAAATATAGCCTTCTTTCACTTCTCAGGCACAGCAGTGCTGATGTTGATAAGAGCTAGTCATTTGTTTATCATGGTTAAAATAGATTTCATATTGATTGGTTTGATTCAAGACTATAGTATTCAAACTAAGACCAATAAAAAGAACTATAGAATTAAACCCAAGTTAAAACAAGCGAGATGCAATAGCATCCAGCTATCTATGCTCCAGTTCACAAGTGGTTCGACACTCCAGTGTTTCAAGTTCATTCTTGAAAGGCTCGGTAGAGAAATGAA